>NW_017673101.1:80573-151237 GCF_001879085.1 Nicotiana attenuata | reverse complement strand
AATTGGTATTTCAATTATAAACCAGTTCAAACCCCATCCCAGCCCAATTTCGAATTAAAAATACCCGACCCAAATCCTAAATCCGCCTAACCCGACCCAAAGACCCACTAAAATCCCGACCGTTGATCTAAAAGATCAACGGTCCTCATAACTCCTTTCCTTTTTTAATCCAGCAACCCCCAAATCCTACCCATTCTCTCATTTCAGCCGCCCTTGAATTCCCTTCTCCCTCAATTCTCTCTGAGACTCCATCAAACTCTAGCTGCCGCCATCAAACTCCAACCCTGAAACCTCCCAAATCCATGGCTTCCAAGGTCATTGGAGGCCTGTATCTACCTCCCATGGCTTCTACATGTTAGATTGTTATGGTTTCAAGGCTAGATCTTGAAAGAGCTTGGTCCAGACCTTGGTCGATTCCAGTTTACGGCTGTTCTTCGGTCGTCTCTGACCTTTCTCCGGCCATCCATGGCTATTAGAGTCTGACTCTTGACTCTCCTGCTTAAATTTTGATGGTTTTCAAAGCCTTTCTCACCACTTTGGTTTCCTCTGAAACCCTAACCTTCAAAGGTTCTCTCGACTCCTCTTAGATTTGTTTCAGACCTATGTCTGCTCCGAACTTTTAAGCATTTTTCTCGAAGTTTCTTTTTAAAGCTCCGCTTTCAAAACTCTTATCTTTTCGATTAGGGTTTCTGTTGTAGTTATTTCGAAACCTTTCTTTGATTTTTTGATATGTTTTGCTGTGTTTTGGCTCGTATTATCCTTCTTGCCTGAGTTTGCATGTTTAAGACCCCTAATATCTTTTGACTGTTTATTAAGCGAATTTTGTTATCCTTAGTTTTTGGTTCTGATCTGTTGTGTGTTTATCCGTCTTTTTATATGATACATCCGCTTTTACTATTGTTTGAAAAAATCTTATCCGGTTTGTGTGGGGTGCTTGAAGACTCTGTATTTGCTTAAGTTGTATGCTAAGCTAGTTCCTTTTTTCGAAAATGCTGCTTTAGGTCCGCTTTCTGCTTGCAACTCTTCCTGATTCAGAGGTTCTGGTCTTTATTCTCGCTCTAGTTAAGTTTCTTCTATATCATCTCTTTGATCTCTATGGCGCTTGATTTGGAGTCTGTATATCTACTTCTAATGTGTCTTGGTTACTAATCTCCTTATGCGACTCTTCTCTATGTGCTTGATGAATGATTACCCTGTACATGTCTACTTTGCTTTAGCTTGCTATTTGTTCTCACGATCTCACTTCTTACTCTAAATGAAGTATTGATATCTCTTAGCCTCACCTACTTTTGGATGAATTTCCTTGTAGATTTGATTCCCACTTGTTGTAACGGTTTATTTCTACTTCAATGGAAATGTTTCTACTAAAATTCCTAGTCTAGTATTTCGAATGCTTGATTCACTCATTTCATGGACCTCGCATATATCGATGTCTGCCCAATTTGCAATTATTGTGTTTCTTACTTATTTGGTTAACAGTTTGTACTGCTAGGTTCCTTAATGACCATAGATCCTATCTATATTGTTAACATGTATTGCTCTTAACAATCTTCACTTAGTCTTTCACTATATCTTGGTTATAGCATTTAAGAACTTCCTTGCCCTTCCTCATTCGATAATTTACTCTGGTATCTTCTCTTTCTTCCTAGTTTGACTCATGTTATTTCCTCTATAAATAGTCCCGTGTTTCGTCAATTTAGAAAATATTAATATCATTTGATTTCCTGATCATGCGTGATTGTATTGTCTCCATATTCTGCAATTTATGTGTTTCTTACCTTTTGGTTAACAAGTTTGTATGATTCTCCATTAGTTGTTTCCTTAATGGACCCCTATGTCTTACCCCTAATTGTCTATTCTGTACATTGAGCTCTACTGATTTCTTTCCTTAAAATTTTCGCCTTACGCTGTTGATTTCCCTTATTAAAGGAAGTACTGCATTGATTTATTCTGATTAGTCTTGCGTTCCATATTACTATACAATTGTAACTCTTGCCTTATTTTACATGGTTTTCGAACTAGTATATATACATACTCTCTCATAACACACACAGAACACTTTTTAGTTCTGAACATCACACTTACACTCAAAACACTTCTTCTTGATTTACTACTTATTACTGTGGCCTGTTTAGCTGGTTGAAAGCCAAAGCTATATTTCAAAAGTCATGCTACTTTTCTTACTACATTTTGCCTCTTTGAACTGGTACGTTCTAATTAAGTTTTCAACATCAACAACAACATGGTTACTTAATGTCTTTTGAATCTAATCTGCCTACTGCTTGTATCTATTTCAGTACTTTATTTAGCTGCTGTAATTTCTTTTCTCTTGTTCTGAATCAATGTATTATGAATCCTAAATCCCTACCCCAATATGTTTGATACTTATGGTTTGTTTGGGCATGACAACATTCAAATATTGCTGAACATGACTCAAACTTGTCTTCTAGGATCATTACCTCTATGTTACCCTTATATGTGTTGTGTTCTGGTTGATTTACAAGCACGAACAACACCCCTGTTGTTGTGCATGCCCAGAATCGACTCATTGCCTAAATATATAGGCCCTATGCATGGATTCCAATCCCCCGTTCCTTTTGGTGTGAAATTATCAACTCTTTAAAGTATTATGCTGTCTCCCATTGCACCCGTTCCCTCTTCTTTGGTCCCTCATCTTTTAAAACTCAGTTTCTGCACTTCACTCTCTCTTAGACTTAGTTCTGCCCCCTCATGTGAGCCTTGCTTGGACCCATTAGCTCCCTCTGAACTAGGACACATGAGGGCAGGCATTTCCACACTGCACTTGTCCCTATTCTGGTGATTTAATTTGGCTGTGAGCTCTGCCCGGGGTTCCAATTGAGGCTCTAATGGGGCTACCATTTAAATAGCCATTTTTCCCTGTTTGATTTTTTTTTAAATAGTAAAATAATCTTTGGAAATAAATTAAGGGTACTAAAATTATTAATAGCACATAATTAACTATCTAAAAATACCAGATCTAATTTTTATGAAAATAAACGTAATTAATCCTAAAAAAGGCTAATATTGTAATTACATACAATTTGACTTTAAAAATACTAAATGATCTTGTAAAAATATCCAAGAACTATATTAGCCACATTTTAATATAAATGTGAAAATCCAATAAATGAATCACCAAAAATGATAATTTTGGGAATAATCATTGGGTTTTTACGGATAAAATAGGGCGATAAATTGATTAAAAATCTTTAAAAATTAAGGAAAAAAATAGTAAAATATTTGGTCATGCTATTTTGAAAGTATTTTTTATATTAGAAATATATAGGGAAAAGTTGGGTATCAACAACCGAACCATCAGAACTCACATCCGAGCCCTCTAGATAAGTCAACATCCGGTTGACTTTTCCAACCTAAACTCCCTCCAAAGAGACTAAGTGTCTCAAACCTTACCAAAATCATTCCGGATTCGATCCGACCAACCCAATATAACAAAACACGGATAAACAAAGCATAAAGAAGCAGAAATGGGGAAAACGGAGCGGTAACTCATGAGACGACTAGCCGGGTCGTCACATGCTCCCCAACTTAAACAAACGTTCGTCCTCAAACGAGTCAAGAAACATACCTGAAGGCTCAAACAGGTGAGGATATCTGCTCCGCATCTCCCGCTCGGTCTTCCACGTAGCTTTCTCCACGGGCCGACCTCTCCACTGCACCTTCACCGAAGCTATATCCTTTGACCTCAATTTCGAAACTTGACAACCCAAAATAGCTACTGGCTACACATCATAGGTCAAATCATCATGCAACTGAACCATTCTGAAATCCAGAACATGAGACGGATCCTCAAAATACTTCCGGAGCATAGAAACATGAAATACCGGATGCATACTCGACAAGCTGGGTGGCAAAGCAAGCTCATAAGCCACCTCCCCAATACTCTGGAGCACCTCAAAAGGCCCAATGAACCGCGTACTCAATTTCCCTTTCTTCCCAAATCTCATAAGACCTTCATGGGCGAAACCTTCAACAGAACCTTCTCACCAACCATGTAGGACACATCTCGAACCCGCCTGTCAGCATAACTCTTTTGTCTCGACTGCGCCGTACGAAGCCTCTCCTGGATCACCTTCACCTTCTCCAATGCATCCTGGACCAAATCTGTCCCCAATAGCCTAGCCTCACCGGGCTCGAACCAACCAACTGGAGATCTACACTGCCTCCCATACAAAGCCTCATATGGAGCCATATGAATACTCGACTGGTAGTTGTTGTTATAAGCAAACTCTGCCAGCGGTAGAAACTGATCCCATGACCCTCCGAAATCAATGACACAGGCAAGCAACATGTCCTCCAATATCTGAATAGTGCGCTCGGACTGCCCGTCCGTCTGAGGATGAAAAACTGAGCTCAACTCAACCTGAGTATCCAACTCTCGCTGCACAGACCTCCAAAACTGCGATGTAAACTGAGTGCCCCTATCTGAAATGATGGAAACTGGGACACCATGCAAATGAACAATCTCCCTGATATAGATCTCTGCCAACCACTCTGAAGAATAGGTAGTACACACAGGAATGAAGTGCGCGGACTTGGTCAGCCGATCCACAATCACCCAAATAGCATCGAATTTCCTCAAAGTCCGTGGAAGTCTAACAACAAAGTCCATAGTGATCCTCTCCCACTTCCACTCTGGAATATCCATCCGCTGGAGCAAGCCACCCGGTCTCTGATGCTCATATTTCACATGCTGAAAATTGAGACACCGAGCTACAAATCCCACAATGTCTTTCTTCATTCTCCTCCACCAATAGTGCTGCCTCAAATCCTGATACATCTTCGCGGCACCAAGATGAATGGAATACCTTCAAGAAAGAGATCACCCTACTAGGAACATAATCAGTCACACCTTGCCACTCGATCCGTGGCACACCCGGTATAGCCAATGTGACTGTCTTAGCATGACAGTCCAGAATAGCACGACACGAAAATAGCCAATCCATGCCTAGAATGACATCGAAATCCACCATACTCAATAATAAAAGATCAACTCAGGTCTCCAGACCCCCAATAGTCACCACACACGACCGATACACACGGTCTACAACAACAGTATCGCCCACCGGGGTAGATACATGAACAGGAGAAACCAGAGACTCACCAGGCATACCCAAATAACGAGCAAAGTATGATGACACATAAGAAAAGGTGGAACCGGGATCAAATAATACAGAGGCATCTCTGTGGCAGACTGAAACAATACTTGTAATGACAGCATCGGAAGCAATAGCATCGGGTCTGCCTGGAAGTGCATAGAAACGGGCTTGACAACCCCCTGATCGGCCTCTCCCTCTGGGGCGACCCCTAGTTGACTGTCCTCCACCCCTAGCTGACTGGGCGGGTAGTGATGAAGCAACTGGCGCTGAAGCCGATGACTGACCCCTCTGCTGAGATGAACTAGCAAAACGATGAGGACACTGCCTCCACATGTGACCCATCTCTCCTCACTCATAACAACTCCCAAGTGCTGGAGAAGGGGACTGAAGGGAACCCCTCGCACCGGAGTGTCTAGCAGATGCGCCTGGCGCAGAAGAGCCCTAAACTGATGGAGCACGGGATGAACTCTGAGCTGGAAGGGCACTAAGTGATGACTGGCCTTGTTGAGAACTGTGGTAACCATGACCCGACGATGCCCCACGATAACCTGGGCGAGCTGGATGAGCAGGCCTAAATGGACGGCCTCTGCCGTGCTGAAACTAACCTCTCGACGGAGCACCACTATAACTACTAGATCCTCGAGGCCTCTTGGCCTCCCTCTCCTCTCGCTCGTGGCGATGAACAGACTGCGGCACATACTTCTCCAGAAAGAGAACGGAGAACTGCTGCCAGGTAAGAGGTGCTGCACCAACAGGCCTACGCCTCTCAAATGCCTCCCACCAAGTGAAGGCAGCTCCAGAAAACTGATAAGTAGTGAAAGCGACCCCGCTGGTCTCCAGAATACCTGTTGTACGAAGCATCCGCTGACACTTGTCTAAGAAACCCTAGGCATCCTCGCCCTCTGCACCACTGAATGACGGAGGCTGAAGTCTACCAAACCTCTCCAACCTATGTTGCTCGTCCTCAAGCATGGCAGGAACTACATAGTCCTGAACAGCTGCAACCGGCTGGGCTGGGTGTGCCCCCGGTGTCTGAAGTCCTTGCACGACCTGCTCAGGTGTGCGAGCGGCGGGAGTCTGACTGCCTCCCCCGGCCTGAGAAGTAGATGTGGCTGTAGTAGCTGAAACCGCCTGAGCTAGGCCAGTGCAAACTGACAAGATCTGAGCCAAGGCCTCCTGAAGACCCAGAATCATAATGGGCACAACTGGTGCCTGAGCTGGTGCTGCTGGAGCGTCCATAACTAGGACCTGGTCCTGAACTGGGGCAGTTGGTGGATCTGCAGGTGCTGCCCTAGCTGCTCTGCCCCTACCACGACCGCGTCCTCGGCCTCTGGTGGCCACAGCTGGTGGTACGGGTGGTCGTCTCTCCTAACCGGTAGCACGTGTCCTCACCATTTGTGAGAGAATAGAATAATAGAAGTTTAGTTCTCGGATCAACAAATTCGCACGACAAGAATTTCAAGAATATGGAGTTTTTCCTAAAGGTTCTGTAGCCTCTCGAGGATAAATACAGACGTCTCTGTACCGATCCGCGAAACTCTACTAAACTTGCTCATGACTCGTGAGACCTATGTAACCTAGGATCTGATACCAACTTGTCACGACCCCGAACCCAGACCCGGTCGTGATGGGGCCTTTCGTGAAGACAAGGCCAGCCGACACTTCCCAATTTCCAATTATTAACGGTTAAGCATTAAGAAACAGTCTAAACATGAATAGATAAACCACAGTTTAAGCAAAAGATAGAATAATATGCGGAATACAGCCTAAACATAGCCCGATACCGGGGTGTCACTAGTCACGAGCATCTAACAACACGGAATACTCCAAAGTATCTACAGAGTTTAGAACAGAACTAAGAACATAAAATAAAAAGAGATAGGGGGAGCTCCAGGCTCAAACACCAACAGCTACCTAAAGACTCCTCGGATCCGCCTGAAGCTGGAAATGATCAGCACTCGGGAGCGGGACCAGATACGCCTGAATCTGCACACAGGGTGCAGGGAGTAAAGTGAGTACTCCAACTCAGTGAGTAAGAAATGTAAATAACGACTGAAAGCAAGAAATCACGTAAGGCACAAAACATTCTATAATGAAGCAGTAAAATTATTTAAAAACAATAAATCGGTGAAAGACAGGTAAAAATCCCTTAACTCAGGTGTAATTTCATGAAAAGATCTTTTTCAACAGTTTAACAGATAAGTGAGGCAATTAAGGAAAAGTAACTACATAAAGGCTCGCCCTTCGGGCACAGTATCAACAAACCTCCCCTCGGGCAACATCTCAGAACAATATCAGCCCCTCGGGCTCAATCTCACATCACAATGGGTACCCGCACTCACTGGGGGTGTGCAGACTCCTGGAGGGGCCCCTTACCGCCCAAGCGCAATATCAAGCCACCTCGTGGCATCATAGACAGGCTCTCGACCTCATATCAATATCAATCAAGCCACTTCGTGGCGTACATATCTCAGGCCCTCGGCCTCAAATCAACATCTGTGTTTCCTCACAACATAGGCCCTCGGCCTTACTCAGTCAAAAATCCTCACAAGCCACTCGGGCAATAGCAAAATAGTGTTTCTCAGCCCAAACATCATTTAAAAATATCATTTAAGTATTAAAACTGAGTGGACATGGCTGAGTACGAAAAACAGTGGAAAATAACATGACTGAGTTCAAGTATAAAGTCAAAACAGTGAGGAAATATTAATAAAAGTCCCCGAAGGGTTCAAATAACTGGCACGAAGCCCAAATATGGCAATCAGCCCAAATAATGATGATAGCAAATAGTTTTCAATCAAATACACGGTAAAATCATCAATCGGGATGGACCAAGTCACAATCCCCAATAGTGCACGACCCCACGCTCGTCATCAAGCATGTGCCTCACCTCAATATAGCACTACGATGTGCAATCCGGGGTTTCAAACCCTCAGAACATCATTTACCATCATTACTCACCTCGAACAGGTCAAATATCTAGCTCGCGACGCCTTTGCCCCTCGAATCGGCCTCCACTCGCGTCGAATCTATCCAAAATTAGAACGAGGATGTCAAAATAAGATAAGGGAACGAAGCCCAAGCGAAAATAATCAAAATACGGCACAAATCCCGAAATTACCAAAACCCGACACCCGGGCCCACGTCTCGGAATTCAGCAATTTTTACACCAATAGATTTCTTATCTCCCCACGAGTTCATACATTTCAAAAGTTTAGAAATCCGACCTCAAATGGTCTATCAAATCCTCAACCAAAGGTCTCCAATACAAGCCCTAGTTTTCCAAATTTTCACCCTTAGTTTCCATGATTTCTAGTTCTAATCTGCGAAATAATAGCATAGGAACGAGTTTTAGGTCCAAATTCCTTACCTCAATGAAGTTCCCTTGAAATCCCTCTTTCAAATCGTCCAAAAAGCTCTAAAGCCGAGATAAAAATGGTGAAATAGCTCAAAATTCGCGAAGGGCACAATTTATACTTTCTGCCTAGATATTTTTGCATCTGCGGCCCTTTTACCGCTTCTGTGGTATCGCATTTGCGGTTCGTCATCCGCTTCTACGGAAATCACTTAACCAGCCACAAACCGCATCTGCGATCATCCTTCCGCATCTGCGACTCCGCAGATGTGGCCACCCTAACCGCTTCTGCGGTCGCTGCTCATCAGGCCTCTTTTCGCTTCTGCGGCCAAATCATCCGCTTATGCAGCGCCGCACCTATGGTCCCCAATCCGCAGGTGCGAAAATACCAGAAGCAGCAAATTCAGCAGCTTCAACAAAATCCAAACTTCTCCGTCAACCATCCGAAATCACCCCGAGGCCCCCGGGACCTCAACCAAAAACATAAACATATCCTAATACCTTATTAAAACTTGTTCCAATCTTCAAAACACCTCAAACAACATCAAATCATTCAAAACACATCAGATTCAAGCCAAACTTCCTAAAATCTTCCGAATTCCGCTTTTGATCAAAAACCCAACCAAACCATGTCCGAATAACCTAAAATTTTGCACACACATCCCAAATGACATAATGAAGCTACTACAACTCTCGAAACTCCATTCCGACCCCTATATCAAAATCTCACCTACCAACCGGAAATTGCCAAAATATCAACTTCGCCAATTCAAGCCTAAATCTACTCTGAACCTCCAAAACCCATTCCGATCACACTCTTAAGTCTCAAATCACCTCCTAAAGCTAACCGAACCATCAGAACTCACATCCGAGCCCTCTAACATATAAGTCAATATCCGGTTGACTTTTCCAACCTAAACTCCCTCCAAAGAGAATAAGTGTCTCAAACCTTACCAAAATTATTCCGGATTCGATCCGACCAACCCGATATCACAAAACACGGATAAACAAAGCATAAAGAAGCAGAAATGGGAAAAACGGAGCGGTAACTCATGAGACGACTGGCCAGGTCGTCACACATATCCACTATCCCCAACAATGAACACCCATCCAAAGCTCATGATGCCTAATATTACCCCTCAGAGGTTGCCCACAAGGTTCCTGACTCATACAATCAGAACCCTCGGAATGAGCCTCATGTTGAAAATGAAAAGGTCACAGGAAAAGAAGGGCGAGATGAGATATCCAAGAATTTGAAAGGTATGGAACAGTCCTTAAGGAGCATGCAAGGGATGGGAAGTCAGATTAACATGTCTTACAATGACTTGTGTATGTTCCCTGATGTTCATCTGCCGGCGGGGTTTAAAATTCCAAGGTTTAACTTGTATGATGGACGTGTAAATCCAGTGGCCCATCTGAGGAGTTATCGCAGTGAAATGAGAGGTGTTGGCGGGAAAGATGAGCTGCTAATGGCGTATTTCAGTGAGAGCCTGACTGGGGCAGCCTTGGAATGGCATACACGTCAAGATATCAATAAGTGGCAAACATGGGATGACATGGCTCAAGATTTTATTCGACACTTTCAGTATAATCTAGACATTATCCCAGACCGCTCCTCCCTATCCAAGATGGAAAAGAAACCGGAGGAAAGCATTAGGGAGTTTGGGCTCAGATGGAGGGAGCAGGCTGCTCAAGTCAGTCCCCCGATTGGTGAAGAAGAAATGGTTGAGCTTTTCCTACAAGCCCAGGGGCCCACCTACTTCAGTCATTTGATCTCAGCCTTGGGTAAACCTTTCAATGATGTGGTAAAAATGGGGGAGATGGTAGAAGAGGGAATCAAGTCAGGCAAAATCATGAGTTATTCTGCATTGAAAGACACTACAAAAGACATTCAGAACATCTTAGTAAGTTTGGATGGAAGAAAGAGAAATAGAAAAGGTGTTGTTGAGCCGCGCTAACGACAGGATCTAGTGGGCATTCCTGCTCAACGCTTTCAGCCTCGATATCGACCTCATGGATATCCCTGTGCTCCAGATAATCCTCCCCAATGCTACTTATCTCCACAAAACCCCCAAAGTCGTACATCACCTTCCCAGTACTCCGTCTGCAATGCACCACCATATGCTCCACACCCACGGGACACGCGATGGCCTGCACCACTTCCACAAATGTCTTACCTGCCCCCTCAAGCATATCAACCACCTACCCGCAAAAGGTTCCAACCGAGGCCAGAGTACAAGATGAAAAGGCAAAAGCAAAAGGAAAAGACTTTCACTCCCCTTGGAGAATCATATGCCAGTTTGTTCCAAAGGTTGAGGCAATTAGACATGTTGAAGCCGATTCAGATAAAATTGTCGAACCCTCTCCCAAAGAATTTTGATTATTCTTAAAGGTGCGCATATTGCTCTGATGCCCCGGGTCAAAACATAGAAAAGTGTTGGCATCTGAAAAAAGTAATTCAAAAGCTTATTGATGCAGGTGACATTGTCGTGCAAAATCCAGATGCAGTAGACACTAGCCAAAGTCCATCGCATGTTCGTAATGAGACGCATATGGTGGGTATGATTTGTTTTGAAAAGGAATATGAGAATTCTTCTGAGATCCTCGGAGGTCCACATGCTGCAAAGCTTTCAGCGCTATTAGAGGTTGACCTTAAGAACGAGCCGGCAAAAGGAACCCAAAAGCAATTTGTTAAGAACAATGTGATGAAGACTTGTGACGGTCCTAGTATTGTTGATGCAAAACTTAGTGGCTAAGATGTTGAGCTTGGTGATTGGAAAGATGCTCCTTTCTTGGCTAGCCAGGGAGGAGTCTTAGTGGTTTATTTTGTTGTCATTTCTGTTGTCCGGTTTATTTCAGGGTTGTAATCTGTATATTGTCTTGTGACTCAAACCCTTCTATCTTTTTATTTTGCCTAGTTTGTTTAGTCGTAGTAGCTCATTTAGTGTTGTTTGTTTTTGTTCCAGGGTTGTACCCCAGTTTATTTTGCTTGTCTTGTTGATCAAACCCTTTCACCGTCTGTGTAATGCAATTTTCTATTTTCTGTTATTTCTAGTCATTTTTGTTTAGTTCTCTTTTCTAGTTCTTTTCATGCTGACTCTAGTGACATGACATGCACGCATAATTCTAGGCCTGGTCTTAAAAGTTAGTTTAATCATGAAGCAATGAAACAAGTTTTGAAGATGAACACTTGAGGGCAATAAGTACAGATTTGGACATTTTGAGATCATTTGAAGCCCGAATTGTGTGAAACTGGGGCAGATAATTTGGGAAGTTAATAGAATGACAAGAATTCGTTAAAGGAGAGTGGATCCCTGACAATTTGAAGCGAGCAACTTTGAGTTCAAGTGCATTTTAGGTAACAAGATAAAGTCAAGGGATTTTGCTCCAAGCAGACGGAGGGTATCCATTGTGAAGAAGAAATAACCCAACGAGAGTTCTGTACTTGACAATGCACTAAAAAAAAGTGGAAGGCATATCAGTAACATCAATGCCGAAGCCGCAAACGAAATATTGTGCACGATCTTCAATTTTCATTTCAAGTTGCATGTGTTGTACTTGGCATTTTCAGGGATTGGGAGGCCCTTTTTCAGCTACCCAAACACTTATACCATTTGATACCCTTTTGAGCCTGTACTAATTTCTTTGACCTCCCCTCTTTTGGAATCAAGTTAGAGTCATACGAAAAAAGAAGGAAAAAAAGAAGAGTTCATGTCCCCATAGGTTTATTTTAGAAAGTTCATTCCAAAAGGAAGATTCAAAAAAAAAAAAAGAAAAATAGATATAAAGAAAAAAAAAAGAAAAAAAAAAGAAAAAAGAAGGAAAAAGAAAAAGAAAAAAAGAAGGAAAATAGTAACAATAAGTAGTCTTGTGAACTACGTTTGACCTGATTCTTGTCACCACAAGATACGTAGGCAGCCTTACGGTTCAGTCATACCAAATAAATATTTCATAATCCCACGAAGTCAAAAGTGGGGCAGTATTTCTTAGAAATTCCATCTCAAAAAGAAAAGGAATAAAAAGAACCAAATTCCCCTATTTTAGAAATTGGGGCAAAGTTTTTAGGATGGATTCCAAAAATTATAAATAAATTAACCTCGTTGTCATTGTTACTTTGAAACTTTATGATATCATTTCTTTCTAATCCTGTCCAAAATCCACATTACAGTCCAAAAAAGACCTCCCGGATAATCTTTGAGAGTGCTGAGTTTAGACATGCCAAGGGTACATGATATTTTTACCATGGTTGATGTCTTGCCATCTGCAGAATCAGAGGAAATAAGAAGAAAAGAACAAAATGAGAGAGTCTTATTGGTGAAAACCTTCACAGGCATCATAAGGCGGCGGTGAGTTGAGAGAAAGAACACAATGAGAGAGGCTTGATGGTGAAAACCCTTCGGGCACTACAAGTCGAATAAGGATCGTGAATCAGATTGGATAATCAGAGCATTGAAGCCCAGTTTCACGGTTTAGGGGTATAACAAGAGTTGAACATCAGACTTGCTTGACAGATTAGGCCACTTAATCCAAAGGTGCATGTCATGGTCATTAGAGTTGGTATCCACATCTGATAAGTTTCTACTTTGTAGTTTTTCTTGTTAGGAATCATCTCTTTCCATTGTCCTTTACTCTGTTCCTTTTGTCCTGTTTACTTCCCCTTCCTGAGTCTGTTTGGGCAAAACAAGTGAGAAATGACTTCAAAATTTGCCACCAACTTTCCAATTGCACAAAACGGGATCTGGATAGCACATCAAAGTGGCATAAGTCAGGAAAGAAAAGCGTGCGCACTGAGTTGGTAACAATCAACGTGCTTTGGAATTCATGTGAAATACAAAGGTTTGGTATATATCAATTCATGAACAATGCAACATATGGAGGGTGTTGGGTGAACGGATCAAAGGTATTTCTGTGATAAGATTGACGAAGAAAGTGGTTAACCAGTGACAAGAAAGGTCTTCCATGCGGAAATCAAAGTTATCATGGCAAGTAAAGGAGCAATAGACCTCAAGGCCAAGGCCAGTGGTTTGAGTCAGGAAAGAACAGCATGTGCACTGAGTGGGTGGCAATCAACGTGCTTTGGGATTCATGTGAAACACAAAGGTTCAGTATATGTCAATGCATGAGAACAATGCAACAGATGAATGGTATTGGGTTTGAACGGATCAGAGGTATTTTTCGTGATAAGGGTGATAGAGAAAGTGGTCAGTCAATAAACAGGCAAGGTCTTTCGAGTTGAAATCGAAGTTATCATGGGAAGTGAAGGAGCAATCGCCCTCAAAGTCAAGGCCACAAACCAACCACCATATTTATAAACTCACAAGTTTTCTTTGTTTGAAATAGGGACGGAAATTGTGTCCAAATCAAAGCTTGGAAGTTTGAATTTTTTCAAGTGTCGTGCCCAAATTTTGACAGCACAAAGGCGGTTTGAGAAAGGGAAAGGAAAATTTGTTCGATCTGCAGGAACCCTCCATGAGGAAAAGCATGGTTCAGGGGCAAGGAATTTTGTTCGTTCTGCAGAGATCCTCCGGGAAGAAAGCATGGCTCAGGTAAGTTCATTCTCGGCTTTTCAGGACCATCCTGGATAATGGGATTAATTTAAAGTTTTCAGGACCCTCCTGAATAATGGGACTTAGTTTTAAGACCTCCATTAGATGATGAGATATAGCATAAGTTTCACCTTTAGGAAGTTGAATTTAGCTCTGAAGTTTTCACCCTTAAGATGAGATTTGATTTTAATTTTCAGGACCCTCCTGGATAATAGGGCCTAGCTTTTAAACTCTTAGAGATATTGGGTAACATGATTCTATTAATACTTACAGATGTCCCCAACTACCAAACTGGGGCAGAAAAGTTTCTTTTGTTTTATCTGTTTTGTTGGTAATCAGGCACCCACCTGGAGAACAAAGGGGAAGTAGCAATGTTTAACGGAGGTCAGCAATCAGGAGCCCGCCTGGAGAACAAAGGGAAAGCAGCAATGTTCAAAGGAAGACAGCAATCAGGAGCTCACCTGGAGAACAAAGGGAAGCAGTTCAAGTTTCGAGGAAAACAAGTGCAAGTGTTGGAAATCAGGCGCCCACCTGGAGAACAAAGGGAAAGCAGCAATGTTCAAAGGATTTCAGCAATCAGGAGCCCACCTGAAGAACAAAGGGAAGCAGTTCAAGTTTCGAGGAAAAGCAGTGCAAGTGTTGGAAATCAGACGCCCACCTGGAGAACAAAGGGAGAGCAATTTAAGTTTCGGAAATCAGGCGCCCACCTGGAGAACAAAGGGAAAGCAGCAAGGTTCAAAAGGAGTTTAGCAATCAGGAGCCTACCTGGAGAACAAAGGGAAGCAGTTCAAGGAGAAGCAGTGCAAGTGTTGGAAATCAGGCACCCACCTGGAGAACAAAGGGAAAGCAGCAATGTTCAAATGAAGACGATTGAAGTTCAGTGGTCAGGTCCCCACCTGGAGAACAAAGGGAAAGCACCTCAGAATACAATCCAAGACAGCAACAAAGGAATCTCACCTGGAGAGTACAAGTCAACAGAGCAGCGGAACCTGCAAGATCAAGTTTGAAGAAGTGTAGATAGGATTTTTGTAATTCATAGATCATAGTTTAGTCTAGCTTCTTTTATTTTGTCTTGGTGTAATAAGGAGTTCAGCAAGCAGTAGCAGCAGCAACAACAGTGAAATCACAACTTCCTGGTAGNAGGAGCCCACCTGGAGAACAAAGGGAAGCAGTTCAAGTCTCAAGGAAAAATAGTGCAAATGTTGGTAATCAGGCACCCACCTGGAGAACAAAGGAAAAGCAGCAATGTTCAAAGGAAGACAGCAATCAGGAGCCCACCTGAAAAACAAAGGGAAACAGTTCAAGTCTCAAGGAAAAACAGTGCAAATGTTGGTAATCAGGCACCCACCTGGAGAACAAAGGGAAAACAGCAATGTTCAAAGGAAGACAGCAATAAGGAGCCCACCTGGAGAACAAAGGGAAACAGTTCAAGTCTCAAGGAAAAACAGTGCAAATGTTGGTAATCAGGCACCCACCTGGAGAACAAAGGGAAAGCAGCAATATTCAAAGGAAGACAGCAATCAGGAGCCCACCTGGAAAACAAAGGGAAAACAATTCAAGTTTCAGAGGGAAGGAATACAATTCAAATGTTGGTAATCAGGCGCCCACCTGGAGAACAAAGGGAAAACAGCAATGTTCAAAGGAAGACGGTTCAAGTTCAACAATCAGGCGCCCACCTGGAGAAAAAGGGAAAACAGTTCAAGTTTCGAGGAAAAACAGTGCAAGTATTGGAAATCAGGCGCCCACCTGGAGAACAAGGAGAAGGCAGTCCAAGTTTCGAAGGAAGACAGATCGAGTATTGGCAATCAGGCGCCCACCTGGAGATAAGGGAATTCACTTCAGAATGCAATTCAAGTCAGCAACAAAAGAAGCTCGCGGCAAGAATGCGGGTCAATAGTCCGAGATGACCAACAGAAGTAGTCTCAATCCAGAATAAAAAAGAGGGGAAAAAGAAAAAAAGAGAAGTGAATCCAAAATACAGAAGCAGAGAAAAAATGTGAATTGCTCAAGACGTGGTTGAAGTCACAAGCATGGTGTGTCCGGTTTTGATCCGAAAAGCTGAAGAAGAATGAACTAGCACCTGCAACTAGCAAGCGTCAAGGTTCAAATCCAAAGTCTGCATAAAGAACCATTCAAGACTCAAGATCAAGCTTCAGAAGACTTATAGATAGGAATCTTGTAACTCATTAGTTAACAGGCTTAGCTAGTCTTTTTTATTTTTTTATTTTTGATGTAATAACAGGACCGCGGACCGCGGATCGGAACCTCGACGGAACGGCACCTCGACCGGCTCTCCACCTCGGTATACTCCATCATCTCACTCACTTCTGAACTACACGTGGCCTGATTCCTTTATAGCCAAGGATATGTAGGCAGCTCAGATACCAGGGCTCGGTCACATTCTCCTTCCTCTTAGTTTTTGGTCTCCTTAAATAAGGGTCGGGTCAAAAAACCTGTCTAGTCGTTCTTTGTCTGAAAACTCTTCGCGTTTCCAGTCAAAGATGGGCAGTTGTAGACATGTGATTTTTGACCCTCGCCAAGATTTTTTTATATTTTAGCATGTAAATATTTAATTTAGGCCTAATATCGCTATTTCAACTAATTTTGACTCTTTTACTTTATTTTATTATAAGAAAATAAAAATTACAAAAAAATAGTTTCATTAATGTTTTGTAGACATTTTTAATCTTGAAAAAATACCAAAAAATATTTTTGTTTTAACGGTCAGTCTTATTTTAATAGTTATTTTACTTAAGTAGGATTAATTAATAAATAAGATCGTATTTTTAGTCTCATTCGCGGGGAAAGAATAAAATTTGGGTTCAAACGACCCATTGTTAGGCCCAATTCGGATTAGCCCATTAAGCCCAATACCCAATATCCATTAAGTTAACCCTAGGGACCCTTCTAGACTCTTCTTTGGAACAAAAAATAAATAAAAAAGACCCTAAGGACCTAAGAGCAATCAGAAAAAGAATACACAAAATATAAACCTAGACTCTAGGACCTAGATATATAGACTAACGCCTAAAAAATCTGGAGAGGAGACTGATCAGCGCCGCAATACACAAGATCACCCACCCTCCCTGATTTTCATCTTCTTCTTCTCCAATTGAAAAACCAGCGAACAAAACCACAGACCCCCCTCCCCCCCATCGGAAAAGCTCTCACGCCGCAGCAACCAGAACACAAACGACCCCCTCCCTAACGTCTTCTTCTTCACAAAAAGAGGGGATCGATACACAGTAAAGAAAAGCTGAAGCATCAGCCATTAGACCTTCTTCAAAACGGAGAGACCTAGAGAAAAATCAAAAGAAGCCATCCCCTTAACTTCACCTGCTCACCCCCTCTTCAACAAGGAACGCCTAGATCTGAATTCAAAAATGAGAAGGTTGGATTGAGTCAAGTTTGTCGAGGTTGTCGCTCGTAGTTAGAGTTTCTGTCGGCATCTCGTGCGTATTCTGTTCGGAGGAAATTTGTAATTGGAAAAGCTCAACTACAGGTCTAATTCTTACGTTGCCTTTTGAATGTTTATTGTGATTTCTTGTGGATGTTGGGTGAAGATGGAATGCACTCCAATTGTTTTCTATGCTTGATTATTTGTCTGCAATTTAATTCCCCATTTTAGCCCATTTTTCTGATTCATAATCTTACATCTATTAACTGGTTCAATCCATTCATCAAAAAATGGTGCGTTACTTTCTTAGGCTGTTGCTGCTTCCAATACACAACTTTCCCTTAAACTCATATATGTTTGCCTTGTTATGCTGTCTTCTCTAAATGAAACTGTGGGAATCCGCCTACTATTTGCAGCTAGTTCCAAAAGTAATTTAGCATCTGGGTTAAATTGATTCTGTATGTTTGATAATTCCTCTTTGTAATAGACAGCAATTTGAGTGTAAAAGCTTGAGACATAGGTATAGTTTCTTGAAAATCAGATTCGGCCTTTGCTGTATATTGTGCATTGGACTTAATGGCCATTGCATTTGATTCTACTCGTTTTATTCTAGCTGAATGTTAATTGGTTCTATGGGATATGAATTTGTTTGGGTGGTTAATGCCGGGGCGGTGGAAAGATGCGTATAAATTCTTGACCTAGCAATAATCTCAAATTAGTCTAAATATGAGTATCCTAGTTCATTTAGTTGGATGCCTTTTCCTTTAATAAAATTGAGGTGTGCCATACAATCACCTAGCATATGGCCCTCACATAAATACAAAATTAGTATAGAAAATGCCTTGAACTTTCGTAGTTTGCTTTAGGCGCGTTAATTAAATAATTGTCATGGCTATGGGTACGGTTCCCGTGACGTAGTTGTGATACCCAATTTCTAAATCCGGGGGTATATTTATGTGACCTGGCCACAATTTAATCTCTTTAATAAAATAAGCACGTTGGGGATCGTGGGTACGGTTCCCGTGACATGATTCGCAAACGTGTAATCAATAATTAGGTGTCTAACAATTGGGTTATTAAAAGCGGTTTAAAAGGAATAAAAGTGCACATAGGTTTCAAAGACATTTTAAAATCAAATAAATAGGCCAATAATAACAGTTGAGCGACCGTGCTAAAATCACGGAACCCGGAAATGCCTAACACCTTCTCTCGGGTTAACAGAATTCCTTACCCGAATTTCTGTGTTCGCAGACCATAATTAGAGTCAAACCTTCCTCGATTCGGGATTTTAACCGGTGACTTGGGACACCAATAAATTATCCCAAGTGGCGACTCTAATTTTTGTTAAAATAAATAATCCCGTTTCGGTTGTTACTTAAATTAGAAAAACTCACTTATACCCCTTCCGGGGGTAGTAAAAAGGAGGTGTGACATATGGTATTTGGTAAATAAAACTAAATAACTAACTAAATAAATTGATAAATTAAATAATATCAATGTGGTAGTTCCCAAATATGGTTCCAAAGTGATGCGGAAGCATAAAACTAATGTGGTAGTTTGTAAAGAAAATGAAATAATTAACTAAATAATTTGCTAAATTAAATAATATCGTCATCTGAATATTTTAAATGTTATATATATATATATATATGCCAAATGGCCTCGTGGCCACTTAAACTTGTATCGGTTTGTAAAGCCGATACATGAACTTATATTTTTTATATTTGAACACTTCAACTTGACGTAATGAATACTAATAAACACATTTGACCATTGACCAAGCCTATGTGGAAGTGGCACGGCTGACATGGCTAAACTGTGTGCAAATCAAGCTGCCAAAGCGCGTGAATAGTTTTATTTTTATTAAAAAAATATTAGAAATAAAATAAAATATAAATAAGAAAGAAAAAAGAAAAAGAAAAAGAAAAAAAGACCTTTCTCTCTCCCCTCCCCTCCCCTCCGTCCTCTCTCATCTTCCCAAGCGAACTCCCATTCCCATCCTTTAAATTTTTTTCATTTTTTATCCTACTTTCCCTCTCCTCCCCCGTTTCTTTTTCCCTTTCTCTTCCCCATTCAATAATCTTTTCTTTTGTTTGCTACTCTCCTCCCACCTTTCTCGTCACAACCTCCCTCAATTCCTCTTTACCAGTACCTCCATTCATTATTCGTTGGCATTAGCCCTCTTTTCTCTTCTTCTTTCTTTTCCATTTCTCTTTTTTCTTCTATAGTACACCTAGTTAGTAGATTGTAGCCGATAGATGAATTGAGAAAAAATTAGGTTGCTTTGATACTGGTGGCATTTAGCGAAATACTTTGAAATAAATGTTTGTTGGCTTTTTGGATAATTTAGGTTGGTGGAACAACAATAGATTTTACTGGAAAAAGGTAGGTGATTATGAATTGAATATGAAGCTTTCACATATGAGGAAGAAGATGATGATGGTTGAAAATAGCTGAGTTTTGGAGTTGTTGGTGGACTATTGGCTGTGTATGGTGGAGAAAAAAGAGAAAGAAAAAGAAATTAAAAATTTTAAAGATTAATTTTTTATTAATAATATAGGACCGACAAATCCACATGTCATATAATAAAGACCAAACATGTGACATGGCATTCATATCAGAGCGATTGGCGAACACGTTCAACAGAAAGTGTTTATTAGTATTCATTCCGTCAAGTTGAAGTGTTAAAATGAAAAAAATATAAGTTCATGTATCGGCTTTACAAACCGGTACAAGTATAAATGGACAGGAAGCCATTACGTCATATATATATATATATACACACACACACACTTTATCCCAATATATATTTATATATATTCTTTTTAAGAAAATAATAATTTTATATATTGGGATAAGTTAAAATATAAAATAAAGTAAATAAATGTACTTAAGATATTAACTATTGACTTTGAAAATTAAAAAAAATTCAAGCAGCAAAATAAGATCTTAAATAAAACATTTATATTATAGAGGTAATGTGAGAGTATTTTAATAACTCTAACAAATATTTTAATAATATTCAAGTAGTATTAATTACTTAGTATTTTTACATTTTCATGTTCTTAAATAAAATATCTATATTATAGAGGTAATGTGAGAGTAATTCTTAGCAATACTAACAAATATTTTTAGATTTTGTCCTAAAAATGCCAAGTGATCAATACTGTTTTAATAAAGTGTCACGTGAAAATATAATATGAGAGTATTTTAATAATACGGAAAAATATATTAACAAATTTAAATAATACATGAATATTTTTTTTAGCAAAACGTCACATGAAAATAATACTAAAAAATGTAAACTAATAAAACATGACGTCACATGAAATGTGAAAATAATAAATAATAAATAATGCAATCATGAAAAGCAATAATAAACAAAAATATAGAACGTTGAGACTTATTTAAATTTGAGATGAGAAAAGTCATATAATAGATAATACTACATAACCAGAATTTAATAAATCAAAATCAAAAATATTGAACAATGAAAGAATTTCAAATAACGAGTAAATAAGTTTACCCACAAAAAAAAAACAAAAAAATATTAAAAATATAAGATAAAAGTTATTTGAATTTAAGATGAGAAAGTATTTTTTGAATTATGATGAGAAAATTCATATAATGAATTATATAAAATTACTAAAATCATAATAGATAAAGGCAAACCTCCGGAGATACTTGCAAAACTAAATCAGTTGGCTGGTTTTTTGCTATATGAAGAAATTTTTGAGATTAATTGTTCTACTTCTATAACAATAATTTTAGAGAGACAACTCGATAGAATTTGTATACGGTTAAAATCGGGCCTACCCGATTTTACTATTTGATTGAGACCAGGGAGCTGCATCGAAAGTCGGCCCCGTAGTGGATAAGACCAAAGCACGAGGACAAGGTACCGAGTTCGAGAATCGAGGTACCTGTCAAGATCGAGGCCAGTAACGATCGAGACCAAATGGGGCAGACATCGAGCAAAGCATAATAACAGAAAGGCGAGATATCCGTGACCGGTCGAAGATCATGGCGGGAATCTCGGAACAGATCAAATCAAGGGCGGTTGTTTAGCTAACTATGAGATTTACTTCCGTAATTAGAATTATACCATGGATAGGACTCCTCTACTATATAAAGAGGGCTCTAATCATTTTGTAGCCATCTTACATTCACGTATATCAAAGCAATATAACACTTTCTTTCTAGCTTATTTTCTTGTTCGTCAGCTTGTTTATTTCTTCACTATTTGGTACTGACCAGTTCGAGGGCATCCTAGCTCGAGGGATGAATTATGTTTCAACACTGGTTTGCTTAATATCATTGTTAAATTCTATTGTTAATCTTCATATTCATCGATTATTATTAGGTGAAATCACGTGTCCTTAAAACCACATTATAAGTTTAATTGTTATCCAATCTTTAGGGTAAAAAGTTTGGCGCCCACCATGGGGCTAAGGATAATAGTAATTGTCTAGTATTAATTCTCATAACACGGATTGCTTTACACTTGTTCTCTTAAGTGTCTTTGATTTCAGGAATCAACATGTGAAACTCTTAAGTAGCACCCACTCACACAGACAACGGCCTTGATCTTCATGGTGAGAATGAAAACATAGTCGCCCCGGAAAATGAAGTACCTCCAGTCAACCCTAATGGACCACCGTCCATTGACCCAGTCGATGTCAGCTCCCATATTGCCATTAATGGGAATTTGGGCGTCGACCCTGAAAATAGCGTCCGCAGAGATGCTCGAGCAGCCGATCAGAACGCACAGAGCGGTGAAGAAGGCGGAATTAGCCTTCGAATGATATTCGAGATGTTGCAGACTCAACAAGCTGCAATAGCATAACTCCAAAATCAGAATCGAGCACCAAGCAAAATTGAGCCCGAAATATTACAAGAAGTTGTTCACATAGCCGAACTTGTACAGGAGAAATCGAACGCCAATGAATTGGGGACTAACCCCGCCATTATGAAAATGCTCGAGGAGCTCACAAAACGGATTGAATCAGGAGAAAAGAAAATCGAGGCAAATGATAAAAAGGTTGAAACATACAACTCTCGGGTTGACCAAATACCGGGGTCACCACCGATTCTAAAGGGTTTGGATTCGATGAAGTTCGTGCATAAGCCTTTCCCTCCAAGTGTGGCTCCGAAGCCCATCCCAAAAAAATTCTGCACGCCAGTAATTCCCAAATACAATGGGACCATTGACCCTAATGAGCATGTTACTTCTTATACAAGCGCAATAAAGGGGAATGACTTAGAAGACGATGATATTGAATCCGTTCTGTTGAAAAAGTTTGAAGAGACAAGGGGCGATGACATGGTACCACAATTTGCCGCCCAATTCCATTGATTCATTCGCCATGCTTGCAGATTCGTTCGTAAAGGCACACGTTGGAGCAATAAAGGTTACAACTAGGAATTCAGACCTCTTCAAAGTAAGACAAAGGGACAACAAAATGCTAATTCGTATCTCGGTTCCATATGGAACGCATGGACCTACCCCCGGTCACAGACAATTGTGTTGTTCAAGCTTTTACTCAATGTTTGAACGAGCGAAGTTCAATAGCATCACGACAACTAAAGCAGAATTTAATTGAATATCCAACTGTAACCTGGACCGATGTACATAATTGATACCAGTCGAAGATCAGGGTCGAGGATGATCAATTGGGAACCCCTTCCGGTTCGGTTTACCCGAATAGGCCCGTCGGTAGAATTCAAAGGGACATTGACAGCTAATCCTGATCGAACAGAGATCGGTACCAACCATACAGCGTAGATTGTAGAAACAACGGCCCAAGATGTAACACCGCTTGAAATGATCGAAGAAATGATCGCGGACAGAGCTCCCGATGGCTCATGAGTAAAAGTGGCTTCGATAAACATGTCGAGTCCACGGAAGCACCGCGACTATCAGAATACAACTTCAGCATCGATGCGTCAGGTATTGTATCAACCATTGGACAAATCAAGGATACTAGATTCCCAGGCCCCTACAGACCGACCCAGCTCAAAGGAACCCTAATCAAATATGCAAATACCATGGTACCCATGGTCACAAAACCGAAGATTGCAGACAGCTGAGGGTGGAGGTAGCTCGTTTATTCAACGAGGGTCATCTTTGAGAATTCTTAAGTGATCGAGCCAAGAACCACTTCAAAAACAGAGATTCAAACGGACAGAACGAGCGGGAAAAACCACAACATGTAATTTACATGATCGGTGGTGGGGTCGATACTCCTCAAGGACCAGTATTTAAACGCACCAAGGTGACAATCACGAGGGAGAAGCGAACTCGGGACTATTTACAAGAAGAAACCTTGTCTTTCAACGACGAGGATGCAGAAGGGATCGAACAACCTCACAACGACGCACTGGTAATATCTATCCTTATGAATAAAATTCAAGTTAAACGTGTGTTGATCGATTCAGATAGCTCGGCAAATATTATTTGACAAGGGTCGTAGAGCAACTCGGCCTCCAAATTAAATCATGCCCGCAGCTCGGGTACTTAACGGCTTCAACATGGCAAGTGAAACCACCAAAGGGGAAATCATTTTGCTAGTAAATGTGACCGGGACCATCCAAGAAACAAAGTTCCATGTGATCGAAGGCGACATGAGGTACAACGCGTTGCTCGGGAGGCCTTGGATCCATAACATGAGGGCAGTACCCTCGACGCTTCATCAAGTCTTGAAGTTCCCAACATCAGAAGGAATCAAAACGGTGTACGGTGAACAACCCTCCACCAAAGAAATATTTGCAATCGATGAGGTAGTACCAATATCGGCGCTTTCATCAACAAAGGGACCGGAGTCAAAGGGAAAGAAAGAAGTAAAATAGCAACCACGGTCACCAATCTCGGCCCGATCGGAGGAGCAAGAAATCTTGTAGGATGAAGATTATATGATACCTCGAACTTTCATAATCCCCGATGATTCGGATGCAATGAAGTCAACGGTCGAGGAATAAGTACATCGAATACCTAAAGAACGGGAAGCTTTCATCGGATCCTAAAGAATCAAGGACTATACGCACGAAGGCCATATGGTTCACATTGGCCAAGGATGGAACACTGTATAGGAGAACGTTTGATGGACCGTTAGCAAAATGTTTGGGACCAGGAGACACCGACTACGTTCTACGAGAAATGCACGAGGGCACTTGCGGAAATCATTCCGGTGCCGAGTCATTGGCTCACAAAGTCATCAGAACAGGATACTATTGGGTCGATATGAAAAAGGACACTAACGAATTTGTTTGAAAGTGCGACAAATGTCAAAGGCATGCACCGATGATCCACCAACCCGGAGAGCAACATCACTCAGTCTTATCCCTGTGGCGGTTCATGAAATGGGGAATGGATATCGCCGTCCCTCTACCATCGGCCCCAAGTAAAGCTAAGTTCATTTTGTTTATGACTGACTATTTCTCTAAGTGGGTTGAAGCACATGCCTTCGAGAAAGTTCGAGAAAAGAAAGTCATAGACTTCATCTAGGACCACATTATATGCCGATTCGGGATGACTGCCGAGATCGTATGCGACAATGGAAAGCAATCCGTCGGCAACAAAGTGACAAAGTTTCTCGAAGCCACAAGATAAAAAGGATCTTGTCAACACCGTATCATCCTAGTGGGAATGGACAGGCCGAATCGACGAACAAGACCATCATCTAAAATATGAAGAAAAATTTGAACGATGCTAAGGGAAAATGGAGAGAAATATTGCCCGAGGTCCTTTGGGCGCATCGAACAACGTCGAAATCCAGTACGGGGGCAACACCGTTCTCTTTAGTCTATGGTGTCGAAGCCTTGATCTCGGTCGAAGTTGGGGAACCTAGCTTCATGTTTTGGTAGGCAAAAAAAGAGTCAAAATCACGAGGCTTTGAGTATGAGCCTCGAATTGCTAGATGAAAGATGAGAATCCACCCTCGTTCGAGTGGCTGCACAGAAACATCGGATCGAAAGGTATTACAACCGAATAGCCAATCTTCGACACTTTAAGATCGGGGACATAGTTCTGAGAAAGATCACTCTCAATACTCGAGACCCGAACGAAGGAAAACTTGGCCAATTGGGAGGGACCGTACCAGGTCCTTGAGATCGTCAGAAAGGAATCCTACAACATGGCACGATGGACATCGAGCCATTACCAAACAATTAGAACATATCACTCCTCAAACGATATTACTGCTAAGGTACGACCTTCTCTATTTTCATTTATATTTTGTTCTAACCAATTGCAGGTGTTCAATCGAAGACATCGAAGGATTCTTCATCACAAAGTCTTTAGGTCTGAAAGCACGTGTTGTACTCTTTTTCCATTAAACTGGTTTTTGTCCCAAGTGGGTTTTTCCAGCGAGGTTTTTAATGAGGCAACCATTGTTCGTGCTAACTTAGAGCAATTCAACAATATCCGAGACTTCTTTACAATCAACCTCGAATACTGGGGGGCATCACCCTCGGATGTTAACTTTGTTACAAGGAAGGTACTTCGTGTCAACAGGGTCTCAATAGGTAAAACTTTGTAAGGGCCAAACGGTCAAACGAACCATGCCCATGTAGATTACTCGAGTCCTAAAGGCAAACATGTACGCATGTATAATCTATTGAGAGAAGTATTTTTCCTTGCAATATTTCTTGCCTTAAAGAAATTTTTACTTTACGATTTCATACTTTGATCTATTGTAGAAACATGCTTAAGGGCCAATCACAACTGAAGTTCAAACAACTTACCTCGTACTCGGGGACTGCCGTCTGAAAAATTGATGTAATGAACTTATTAAAATCTCGAGATTATAAGACCTTAAAAAGACAACCCACGTTTTTATAGGCCACGACCACCCCACTCGAGGACTGACACTTCGACCAAGTTCAAAGTGTAATCGGCAAATGATCCCAAAAGGCAAATCCCAAGTTAAAGGCTACAGCCAAACTACCACGGTTTGGAGACGTCCGAATTCCGTAATAAAACAGGCCTTCTAATATCTTTACAAAACTGGTTAAAAGGGCTACCCTCGGCAAAATTATAAAGGGTTTCGATAACATCAACCCTCGAAAACCCTATGGGGTAGCGGATTGTTCGAACTCTCGAACAAACTTGATTTCATGCGGCATAACAAATTTTTATATGATTAACTTTTTTAAGCCGAAAAGGGAAGGAGCCATTATTTTGAGGCCATATTGGCCTAATCCAAGAGCCTAAGGGCTGTTTTATTTTTGAGTTCGAGGAGACATCCTCACTCAACTAAAACCTAAGAGTCATCCTACTTCGAGTTCAAGAAGTTACTCACTTGATTATAAAGACTACACTAGCCGGACCTTGATCCAATTGCCTAAGCTTCGAACTTGTGAGCAAAAATTTCATAAAGCATGAATGAAGCACAAGGCAAAAATTAAAATGAAAACAAGTCAGAGAGAAAAGAGGTCTTTTATTTATAAAGATATTTACAAGGACCGATCAGGGTCCTACACAAAAGATTAAAGAATAAAAATTAAAAAAAATCCTAAGGTTCCTAATTATTTTCAGGGGCATCTCCCTCTTCATCAGGGTCCTCCCCACACTCGAAATTGCTCTTGCTTCCTGCATCATCGTTGTCATCATCGTCGGAGGAGGCCAATGCCTTGGCATCGTCTTCAAGCTCTTTGACTTTCCTTATCTCGTCAGTGAGATCGAAACCTCGAGCATGGATCTCCTCGAGGGTCTCCCTCTGAGATTGGCATTTGGCGAGCTCGGCAATCCAAAAAGCTCGATTTTGAGCGGTCTCGGCAGATTCTCTTGCTTGGGCTTGAGCGAATTCAGCATCGGATAAGTAGACGGCCACGATCGCCTCCACGTCAGCCTTTGCTTTTTCTGCCTCAGATTTAACCTTTGCAAGTTCAGCGGCCAACCGAGCTTCGAACTCCTCTATTTTCTTGGCTTAAGCTGAGCTTTCTCCCTTCATGCCTTGAAGCTGACTTTCGGTCGATGACAGTTGGTCTCGAGCAGCTTCTTTCTCTGAGGCAAGGCGGTCCATGTTTTGTTTCCACCCCAAGGTCTTCGCCCTCATCATGTTAATCTCCTCACGGAGCTGCTCGATATTTTCGGCCTTCTGCTGAACCTGTAAGATCAAAGTATTAGTCATCATCTCCTAACTGATACCATGAACTTCTAAGATTTTTCATTACCTACTCAATCAGGTCGGACTGCTCTTTGTTAGCCATGGACATCTCGACTCGGAGGCCTTTAGACTCCTCTTCTTTTTGCCTGCAGAGAAGTGTAAGGGCATTTCTCTCCCTGTGAGCCTTTGAAGATCGGCCTCACATAGGCTCAGCTCTGTTCGAGATTTAGAAAATGCCTCTTTGTAAAGTGACAAAGCCTCTGCGAAAAGAAGAAGAGAAATTAGACAAGAAAAGAAGAAATAAATACAAATGTGATGTCAATAGGGGAATTGAGACTTACCCGACTCAAGGTTTGTTGAGCCTCATCGAAGAGACTCGATGCTTCAATAAGGCCGGCAGCATCTTCGACCCCGGTAAAATACCCACGGAAGAGGTCCTCCCCTCCGTGGGCTCCTTCCACATCGGGAGTCCCCATAGCTTGGGCTTCCTGAATTGCCTCCTCAGAAAATGTAGGGAGGGTAGGCGAATCTCCATTTACTATTGCCCCAAGCGAGTCACTTGGGGCGTTCTCTTCATTTCAAACGGCCTCGGAGCCGGCCTCTTCAAACATACCCACCGATTGCTCATTTCGGCATGAGGCATCTTCAGTCTCCAACGAATCAGGGACTTTCCAAGACCCCCTCGGTTCGAGGCTGAATCTCATCAACCCCCACCAACTCAACGGCCTTCGGGGCCTAGGTGTTCTTCTTCACTCGGGCCACTAGTTTGGAGTCGTCGTCTTCATCTTCTTCTTCTTCCTCTCTTAGTCGTTGAGCTACCTCAGCAGGCAGGGGGACGATGTCTTTCTTCGGCTTACGAGCCTTACTTTTCTTGGGCTTCAGATCCTCAGAGGTTGAGACCCTTTTTCTCTTTTTATGCTTCGCCGGTTTTAGGTCGGGGGGTGAAACCTCCTCATCCCCGAACGGGGGCCTCATGAAAACATCTTTTCCGAGGCTTGTATGAAAGGAAATCAAGTGAGTATGAAAAGAAATATTTTAGCGAAAATCATTAGATACGTGAAAGGGGGCTTACCATGATTTTTGGCCTCTCAACAGTCCCTTGCTAAATCACTCCATGAGCGCTCAACGTACGAAGAGGTCAAAGCCATGTTCCAGGTGATGCAAATCAAGAAGCTATATTAACCTTCTGTTATTTAGCTCGCCAAAAACAAGTTCTTATATGCCCACGAATAGGTGTGTGGACGTGTCTTCAAGTTCAAAAAGCCCAAGATTGATTTCAAGAAGCCAAGACCCTTTCCTTCTTAAAATAGGATTTAGTTTATTTCTTTTAGAATAAGGATTTTTCTTTTAGTAGGATTCTAGTTTCTTTTCCTTGTAGAATAGGGATTTCACTTTACTCGTCTAGTTATTTTATTTTCTTATTAGAATAGGAATTGTAGTCATCAAAGAAGAGACTCTAGGCCTATATAAAGGGTTCTCTTGCCTTGTAGAATGCAATTCACGTTTTGAGGTTTGCCTAGTTTTACAATAGAGTGTTTTTCTCTATTTTGTCTTCTTTATCCTTGTTTTTGGTTCCAAGCAAGGTGGTGATAGTCTTTATCTTATTTTCAATTGTGTGTGGTGTTTCTTTATCACGTTAATTAATTCCAAGTGGTGACTTTATGAACTTGTTCAGTTCTTGATCTTTCAAAAACACATTTCTTGATCTAAATTCGTTCTTTTGATATCATATAATCATAACTATCATTAAACTTGTGCATCATCATTATTTACTTGTTTTGAACGAGTAAATAATCTTTCTTATAGTTCAAATCGTCATCTTTCACCTTGTTTTGAATCATTAGATTTCGAGTCCTAAAACTTGAGATACGTTGTTTCTTGAAATTGACCCGCAAACTACGTTTTTGTTTCAAGATCTTGATCCTGGTCGATTGGTTCTTTGTTAACTCGAAGAATCACATCAATTTGGTATTAGAGCTATATTAGCTTCTTGCTGGCATCCAAGAGACCGCTACCTCATAGAAAAGGATGTCGATGAGAAGAAGCAAAGGAAACAAAACAATCAATGGAAGCTATTGGTGGGATTGTACTTACGCTTCATATTCCATTTCTCGGGAAATAGCATCTTCTCGGCCGGGATTAGGTCGGAAGTCTTCACTCGAACAAACCGGCCCATCCATCCTCGATCCTTGTCCTCATCTATGCTCGAGAACAGCACCTTAGTAGCCCGACGCTGAAGTTTTATTAATCCGCCTCGATAAAGACGGGGGTTGTACAACTTGATGAGATGGTCGAGGGTCAAAGGCATCCCCTCAACTTTGCTCGCGAAGAATCGGAGCAGAATAACAATCCACCAAAAAGAGGGATGGATTTGGCCCAGGGTTATTTGATATTGACGGCAAAAGTCGACGATGACGGGATCGAGAGGGCCCAGGGTGAAAGGGTAAGTGTAAACACTTAGAAACCCTTCCACACGAGTAGTGATGTCTTCTTCGAGGGCCGGAAACACCACCTCTTTGCCTCCCCAGTTGCAGTCTTTCTTTACCAACTTAAGGAAACTCTCAATTATGGAGCATATATATCTTGACATTGGCTCGCATCGACCAGAGACCGACGAAATTTTTTCAACCTTGAAGTCGTAAATAAGGACACACACCCCCGGGAACGCACTCCTTAGGGCGCGGCTCCATCGGGGTTTTATCGTCGGCCGGTTGCAATGAAGAGGCATTTTCCTTTTGAGGAACAAGTTTTGACATTTTTGCTATTTTTGTGTGAGTTTAAAGAGAGAGGGAGGTGACAGGACTTGGTGTTTGAAAGGGGATTAACAACAAACCTTGGAGATTTTGAAGAAAGGGAGAACTTAAGAGATGTAAAAGCTCAAGAGACTAGAGGAAAGTGAAAGTAAAGATTGAATCAATGAGAGAATGGGCTTATTTAAGGGATTCACGGAGACGGTTCAAAGGCGCTGGTATACGATCACCAACTAACGCTCATTAATGACTTGGGGAACTATACCGACGGGACATTTCAGTCACTTCCGTCGCTTACGTCACGAGGATGACGTCATGACAGGTCGAGGTACAAAATCAAAGGCTCAATTCGTTTCTTCTCATTACACTCCAAAAAACGAGGGGACTATCTGTATACGATTTGATCGAGTCTAGGGGGTCGCATCGAAGGTCGGCCCCGTAGTGAATAAGACTAAAGCATGAGGACAAGGTATCGAGTTCGAGAATCGAGGTACATGTCGAGATCGAGGTCAGTAGCGATCGAGACCAAATGGGACAAACATCGAGCAAAGCACAATAACAGAAAGACAAGATATATGTGACCAGTCGAAGATCATGGCGGGAATCTCGGAACAGATCAAATCAAGGGAGGTTGTTTAGCTAACCATGAGATTTACTTCCGTAATTAGAATTGTATCATAGATGTGACTCTCTACTATATTAAGAGGGTTTTAATCATTTTGTAACCATCTTACATTCACGTATATCAAAGCAATATAACACTTTCTTTCTAGCTTATTTTCTTGTTCGTCAGCTTGTTTATTTCTTCACTATTTGGTACTGACCAGTTCGCGGGCATCCTAACTCGAGGGCTGAATTATGTTTCAACACTTGTTTGCTTTATATCATTGTTAAATTCTATTGTTAATCTTCATATTCCTCGATTGGTATTAGGTGAAATTACGTGTCCTTAAAACCACATTATAAGTTTAATTGTTATCCAATTTTTAGGGTAGACAAAATTCATTTATTTATTTTTTGCTTTATTCTTTTGAATGCGGTCACTAAATTTAATATGCAATATATAGTTATTTTTATAAATTCTCTTTGATCTTTTTTTATATTGAAACATATGTATACTAATAAATATTTAACAACTCATCCCAAATGAGATGAAATCGATATTGTAATCAAATGGTAAGATACTTCTATCGTATTTCATCTTAAAAGATCAAAATATAAAAGGAAAAGCTAAAATTAATGAGAAAGAATTCAATTTGCAACATCTTATTTATAACTTATACCAGGAGGATCTAATCTCTTTACCCCTGCAATAAAACAATTCCTTTTTCGTTAGATTTGTGTTTCTTAATGATCTATTGGCCATCAAAACGAATGAAAAAGGACTATTTACAATTTAAATAAAAAAAATAACTTACAAATATTTTTAATATTTTAGTAATTGATTTTCTGAAATAAAATATTATATACCTAAAAGAATATTTGTATAATAATATAAAGTAGAGAGAATAAATTTTATAGAGTGAAAAAGAAAAAGGCAAAAAAGGGAAACAAGAAAAACCATAAACCCTAGTAAACTAGACGCACCAGAGGTTCATTTTTCTCCAGTTCTCAGCCAAAACGAAGCATCAACCATTGACAATATCAGATCCTCATTTCTCAGTTCATCTTTCTACTATTCTTTATACCTGTAACTATAAAGTTTTCACACTTGGCACATCAGTCTATCAACTTTGAAAATTAATAGTCTTTCAAGAAAAGATCCTAATTTATAGCTAAACGATTCAATCTTAAATTATGCTTTGGATTAAGTATGCATTTTTTTTTTTCAAATCTGGGTTTTAGTTATATTAATGGGTACTGCGAATTGGTGATTTGTTTTGTACTTTTTGAGCTAAAATGTTAAATCTTTTATATTTGCTCTGGACTAACTTTGTTGTTGTTGATTTTTGGTTGATTCTCTGGGCTTAGTCATACTAATGTGTACTGTAAATTGGTGAAAACTTGTTCTTTTTCTAACTCCAGTTGCTAACTGATTCATTTACATGAAAATTCTGTAATGCGAGTTTTGATTCTCTGCTTCTTTAATCAGGAGTGACTTGTTTTTGTAGTTTTTTGAATTAGGGATGTCGTAGTGAACAATGAGGTGCTTTCTGTGGCTTCTTTCCAGAGGCGGATCTAGCATTTCTAAAACATGGGTGCACCGCCGAAAAAAGGAACAAAAAAAAGTATTAAGTGAGAATTGATCCCTGTTCTTTATAACTGAGTATTTTACCAAGTGCACCATTCAGCCTTTGTGGATCGTGGGTGCCATCTAATAATATTAGACTAACTCTAGAAAAATACATACATAAAATATCTAGTTTGGCTGAGAGATCATGGGTTCATGTGTCCCGTAAATTACCCTATAAATCCGGCCCCGCTTCTTTCCATGTCGAAATGGTCGTATTTAAATTCGCATGCTGGAATTTACAGAGGCCTTTTTTGAACGTAGATAGTTTCTGAAGGTTGCATACTTCTTTAAAGTGTTTAGTATTCTGAATCCTGATCGAAGCTTGCAATTGCTTTTCCGGCAAAATAATGGGCACAGCACTTCATCCTGTTGCAGTTCAAATTAATTCTCGATGAAAATTTGAGTGCACATCCTTATTTTCTCCATTTAATTAACTAATTGCAACCAGATCACTGGGTGTAGCATTAGTTTCTTGACATGAGGCACTCATGGTGCAATTTGCAATGATCTTTCTCTGAAATTGTGAAAATAAGGGTAGACCTGGTACTGAAAAAAATAAATTAATGTGCATTTTGTGATGAGAGTTCTGAAGGAAAATAGACAATGGAGGATTATCCTAGTGCAAGGATCCTCCACTCCAACCATAAGATTGAGGGTTCAAATCACCAAAAGAGCAAAGTAAAAAAAGGCCCACTGTTGGCTCGTCGATAAGGGGGTTATGGGGGTTGGGCCGAGAGGTGGGGGTTACCATATTCAAAAAACTAAAAAGAGGGAAAGGAAACTTCAAATTATCAATGCCTTTGGTGCTTGAATTTTTCTTCCCCTGATCACTGTCTGTCTGTCCCACATGTAGAGTTGCTGGCTTAGTACTTCACATAATTTGATTATTAATTGCATTAAATCTAATTACCAAATAAAAAATTACACTAAATCTATTTGAATATAGTTTACACCTATTGGCACAATTGGTGTTTTAATTTTGTACTGCTTGTGTTATGGCTATTTGTGGATGGTATTGTACTTGACTTTCTCCTTCGTATCACAGAATCTTCTCCAGCGATGGCTGCATCTTCTTCTCGGTTGGTTCGTGGTAAGGGGCTTTACTTGCTGTGACTGCTAAGATGAAGCAGTATGCTATACATTTGTATGAGATGGAACTTATCTCTCTCTCTCTCTTTCTCAATGATGTGACAAATATGTTAAAATGCCAATGATCTCTCTCTTCCCCCCCTCCCTTTCTCTCTTTTCCTTTCCTCGACGGAAGATGTAGTTTCAGGCAGATAAACCAAATGAAAAACAACTGAGGAAAACACATACAAGTAAGTTTTAGGGGTTGCAGGCCGAGATACTCCTTTGTCTGTGTTTGATCTGTAGAGAGGTAGTTTACATTATTTCTCATTGGGGATGGTCTAATGAACTCAATTAGGTTTTTCATGTACGTATTCTTGTTACTATCCACACAATGAAGTCATGTTAATTTTTATGCACGGAGGAGCTCATAAACAGGAAGTAAACGTTTGTCTCTAGTGATATAATGTATTGATTGCTTGTCAGCCCTCTTTTTCCTTTTTCTTTCTCTGATAATTGTTCCATCAAAAAGTAGAAATGTTTATTTATTATATTTGTCACTCTTACCAACTAATCTGTCCATTCAGTGGAGTTTGATATCAAAATATTCAAGCAGTGAATGTCATTTACGGTCTTTAGTCTTTACAGCATAGCAGGTAGAGCTTAATATATAACGTAAAGGGAGGGTTTTTACCCATTTACAGGATAAAGTCTTCTTGTGTCAAGAAAACTTCTGTTGAATCAATTTTATCCCAAATTGAATATCATCATTGCGAGACTCATGTTTTTACTTGATACAACTTCTCTTTCTTGTTTCTTTTTAATATTCTTAAAAGAAATAGATTAGCTTGTGGCCTCAATTTAGTCCTATAATTGCATTGACACGACACATTTATACCTATCAACTTATTTAATCATTTTAAGTCAAACATGATAATTAATTTGGAAGAAGGACGTAATATGATTTTTATCAGCCATATAGTCATCAAGATTTCTGCAGGAAGACAACCTTGCGAAATGTTGTTCAGTATTTGATGGTTTTATGTGCATTAGAAAGTCCATTAGTTACTGCAACAGGATATTATGCTATCTGTATCAACTCATTGCATTCACTGCTTTCTTGTGCTATAATCCACATTGCATTATCTGCCGCTCCTTATTTCCTTGTCTGTATGTGTGACCTGTGCTTTAAACATGTGTTAATCGCTGCAGTAGTGGGCCGTTAATTGTTCAGTGGCCTCTGCAACAATCCTGATGGTTTAGTAAGATCAACACACGAGATGACGTGCAGTCATTTGTTACAGGTTAGTCTGCTCTGCTATTTCAATCACTCCCCCCTGAACCCCGATNTTTTCCCCCCCCCCCCCCCCTAAAAAAAAAAAAAAGAACCCTCCCAAACCCTGATTCTTTTTTCCGGTCCATTTGCAATGTTCATCAGCCATGGATCATGAAATATGGATGTTGCGTGCATTTTGTTAATGCATGCATATAATGTAATAGTGCAAGCCACAGAATTTATTCTTCACATTAAGATAAACCCTTCTTACTAGTCAAAAATATGAAATGCTTATTTTCATTAGAGAAAACGCCTTAACAACATCACATGGCTAAAAGTTTATATTAAAATGGTCTTGAATCTTATGAGTTAACTCTGCTAATATTGAGTATGATTTGAATCGTCTCATGTTACAGTTATGATACTAAAGTTCTTTTCTTGTTTTTGGTCCTTTCAGCAACAAAGGACCTTCATACAGATGAGGACGAATCTGAAAGTGGTAGACAATTCAGGTGCAAAGAGAGTGATGTGCATCCAAGCACTGAAGGGCAAGAAAGGAGCAAGATTAGGAGATACAATAGTTTGCTCAGTGAAGGAAGCTCAGCCAGGAGGGAAAGTGAAGAAAGGAGATGTTCATTATGGTGTTGTCGTTCGTGCTGCTATGCCAAGGGGCCGCTGTGATGGGAGCAAAGTAAAGTTTGACGACAATGCTGTGGTGCTTATCAACAAGCATGGTGAACCGATTGGAACCAGAGTTTTTGGTCCAGTGCCCCATGAGTTGAGGAAAAAGAAGCATGTCAAGATTCTTAGTCTTGCCGAGCATATCGCTCTCAGGGTAGTTCTACTGGTGATTATTCTGTCACTTGGAAGCTGAGTGTCGCGTTTACTGTATTTGTGGGAACCTACCTTGTTCACAAGCTGCAAAAGATGCTTCTTTTATAACCATAAACATTTTTGACTTGTACATATAAATGTGGGCGCGCAAGGCACTGTGCTGTCTCTTTTCCTTTCCCCAATTTTGGTCTGGAGTATGATCTGCATCCAGTGCTCAAGGCACAGAATCCATAAACCGACTTGAAATAGAGACATCATTAACACAATTAGTGACTTCTCAATTTTCATCCTATTGTGTGATTGTGAAATTCTCATGTTATCTTATTTAAAATGACACCATCTTTAAGGGAGTCCCACATTGAAAGTAGAATTTGAAAAGTAATACTTGTCCCTCAATTTCTTACCACAAAGTACTTGAATGATCATTTTCTTATTATACAATACTTGAATAAGATACTCTTTTTTACAAAGAACATATCAGCTCTAAAAGGTCGAAATCTTTTTTGAAAAATTACAATTTCAACATATATATTAACTGTTATTATTCTTTTTTTTTTTAATTTATTTCAAATCAGATATTTATAATTGATGAATTTTAACATCAAATAAGATGGATGCTTGATTGCATCTCACATAAGTATTCTGTGCTGCCTCAAAAGTCAAGTAGTCACATTTTCTTTTAAATGTGATAATATCACACCTCAAGGCTTTTTCTATATTGTTTTGTTTTTCTTTACTATAAAATCAAATTTGTAACAGTACTTAAGTATGGTGTGAAGTTATAAATGCATACACGTGGATAGCCACTTTGCGATATTTCGCCATGCACTGTAGCTGAAAAGCCATGTAATGAGTTAAAAGGAAAACAAACTGTAGCTTTCTTCAACCACAACTAACGCTATTCTAAATGGCAGAAGAAATCAGAGGCCAAGCCACAAAGTACTGAATTTCTTCTTTTATCATTTGCAATTACAATTATTTTATTGGTTTTTACTCTGTATCTATACTTAATTATTGGTGCAGGTATGCAGTAGTTACAGGGGCAAACAAAGGGTCGGATTTGAAATATGCAGGCAGCTTGCTTCTCAGGGAGTAATAGTCGTTTTGACTGCTAGAAATGAGACGAGAGGGCTTGAAGCTGTGGAGAAGCTCAGAGGGTTAACTGGTTTGGCTAAAGAAAATGTGGTGTTTCAGCAGCTTGATGTTATGGATCCTTCCACTATTGCTTCTTTGGCTGAATTCATTAAGATCCAATTTGGCAGGCTTGATATCTTGGTAAGAAGCATCACAGCAATGTTTATGTTCTTGATTGATTTTCTTGTTTATGATCAGAACAATTTGGGAAGTGAAAGAGCTGTGGGTATTTTTAGGTGAACAATGCAGGAATTGGTGGAGTCACTGCAGATGCTGATGCCCTTATATCTGAACAAGAGTCCAGTGGGGTGAGCTCCTTTTATTACTATCAGTCTATCACGTCTCAATACCAGAATAGGTATATGACAAAGTATTTAGGGGTGACAAACAGTCGGGTCGGGTTTGGGCAGGTCAAAACGAATAAGGATAAATTATCCGACCTGACCCATATTTAATATGGATAAAAAATGGGATAATCGACGGATAATATATATGGATATCCATATATTGTCCATGGCTTCTTGAATATGATCACTTTTTGGGGAGGAGCCCCTCAGAGATTGAATCGAAAGTCGACCGTATGTGATGAAAGGATATATGCTAGGCTTTACAAATGTAAAAGTTAAACCCATTAATTATCCATTGGTTATCCATTTTCTAAATGCATAATATGGTTCTTATCCATATTTTATCCGTCCAACCCATTTTTTAAAGGAAATTTTACACCCTATAGAAAAGCTTAGTACCCTATTTATTTTAAATAAATACCATTTTAAATATTACATCCTATAGATACCTTTTATCCTTTATAGCAAAATATCTAATTATAGTTACATCCTACATTTAAGGCACCATATATGCTAAATAATATTTTTCTCTCTCCTTTTTAGTCTTTTCTCTCACATAATCACCGTAAATCTTACTAACCACGTTCTCTCTCTTTTTCCATACACTTTACTCTCTTCTCCCACAAACCCACGATTCATACCTCTTCTCCCACCCAAATTCTCTAGGTCTCCGCCATTATTACTCCCCATTTCTTTTCTCTCTAAAATCACTGTTTTAGAGCCGATACAAGTGCTTAGGGTAAGTTTAATTCTTGATTTTATCCAAGGTTTTATTGATTTCTCTTTTCTCCCAGTAAAGATCCTCAATGGAATACGGCGGACCGGAGGCGGTTTTACCTCCAGCAGCGACGGCGGCGATGCCTCTGAAACTCATCGGAAAAAGAAAACGTTTCTATCGGCACGCAGTGCACCTAATTCAAAGGCTTGAAGCGTAAGATATGCAATTTCAGAAACACAATATGTGCCAATATGTCCAGCAGTGGCCTTTAGACATTTGGATAAGAAGATAAACAATAAATTGGGGCTGACAATAAAACTTTCGTATAGCTATTTGTATTCAGTTGTATTCGAATGTATATTTCAGCTGTATTCACATGTATTCAGCAGCATTCATTTATATATTTTAGATGTATTAAAAAGTTATGCGTATTCTCTTGTATTCAGTTTTAGTCAGTTGTATTTAACTATTTTATTCAGCAGTAGTTAGTTGTATTCAAGTGTTTTATACAACTGTATTCAGTTGTATTCAGTTGTAGTTAGTTATATTCAACTATTTTATTCAGCAAATTAGTTGTATTTTGTTGCATTTCAAGANAGCAGATTAGTTGTATTTTGTTGCATTCAAGAGTTCTATTCAGCTGTATTTAGATGTATTTTGTTGTATTCAAGTGTTTTATTCAGATGAATTAAGTTGTATTTTGTTGTATTCAACTGTATACAGTTCTACTCAACTGTATTATTCATATGTATTTCTCTTTATTCAGCTATAATCTTTATTATGTATCTTTCAAATACAGATTAATGAGGGATCGTTTTAGTTCGTTAAGTTAAATTAGTAGAATATCATGTGATTTGATTTCCTTCCGTTTTTAACCAGTTTAACCTTCCAAATTTTGCGCAGATACGTTACTGTATTTAACGTTAATGCCGCTTGAATACAGCTAAATACATGTCAAACTTAGCTGGAATTCCACTTTTTACGCCTTTTTTTTTGTTGTATTAATGAATACAACAGCTTAAATACATGAAATACATTGTATAAAAACATAAAAGGTATCTATAACACGTAATATAGCAAAGGTATCTATAAATGGCTAATTAGACCTAAAAGATGGTGCTTTATGAAAAATTCTCTTTTTTAAATATGGGTAGACAATTGTTTTGTTTTATCCATTTTGCCACCACTACAAGTATTTAACTTATATACATTTGCAGGTTTGTTACCATTTTTATCAGGTTGTACGTTGATGCTTAATTACCTTTTTGTTTAATGAGTTGATTGTGTAAGTTACCAGTTGAGCTGTAATTTCATTATAGCATAACTTATCCCTTAATTACAATTAGCGTCATAACATAATGTACGTTAGGAGTTCACAACCAGAGGAATTATCATAATTGGTGTGACCCTTAAATTAACTACTACACCTCTCTTTGTACTAACTATTTGATTAAAAACCAGAGATGCGAAATCTATTAATACTAGAATCTATGTTGCTCGGACTTTTCAAAGGCTGCTGCAACCCGTGTCGGATCCTCCAAAAATACATTAAATTTGGAGGATCCGACACACACCCAACAACATTTTTGAATTGTCCAAGCAACATAGACTAGAATCATTCTACTATCAAGCAATAGTCATGATTTGTAGCCATGTATCTCTTTCTGGAAAATTCAACTTCTGACATGTAATCAATTGAAACCCTTTGCTTTAGACTTTCATCTTTAGCACTGATCTTAATATTGTTGTAATCTCTGCTATAGACAGGAGGATCTCAAGTCAATTGGAATAATATATTGACCGAGTCGTATGCGCTGGCAGATGAGTGCCTGCAAACAAACTATTATGGTGTGAAGAGAATGGCTGAAGCATTTATTCCACTGCTCCAATTATCTAATTCGCCTAGGATTGTCAACATTTCTTCCTCCATGGGAAGGCTAAAGGTATAATTCTCCTCCTCCTCCTGGAAATGGAACTTCTAGTTTTACTTTCCATGAGTTAATTAGCTGACTGAAATTGCATTTCCAGAACTTGAAGCACGAATGGGCTAAAGGAGTATTAAGTGACAGTGAAAACCTCACAGAAGAGAAAATACAAGAGGTTATTGAACAATATCTAAGGGACAATAAAGAAAATACCCTCCAAGCCAAGGGCTGGCCTTCTCTCATGTCAGCCTACATACTCTCTAAAGCAGCGATGAATGCTTACTCGAGGGTCATGGCAAAGAAGTATCCGTATATACAGATCAATTGCATCTGCCCTGGTTTTGTGAAAACAGATATGACTTACAACAGTGGGATATTGTCTATTGAACAAGGCGCGGAGAGTCCTGTAATGCTAGCTCTGCAGCCTCATGGCGGCCCTTCTGGCTTCTTCTTTGTAAGGAAAAAAATTTCATCTTCATTGTAAAACGATATATGACACAATAATATGTCCGTGAGCATATTCTATGCTGGAGATTTTTAAAGTGTAATTGCACGTGAGGAAGATTCGAGCTAATTCTGTCAGTTATATTCGCCGAGTCGTTGAAGGGGAGTCTTGGCGTAACCGGTAAAGTTGTTGCCATGTGTCCACGAGGTCATGGGTTCGAGCCGTGGAAACAGCCTCTTGCAGAAATGCAGGGCTGTATCTAATAGACCCTTATGGTCGGGCACTTTCCCGAACCCCGCGCATAGCGGGAGCTTAGTGCACTAGGCTGCCCTTTATATTCGCGCGGTCAATGTAAAGATAATTTTCACTCTATATATGCATACAAAAATTCATTGATCAAGTCACAAATATAAACTTTTTTTCCCCGTTAATTTCAGGATTATTTTTCGTATCACCAATTTACATAAATGATAACAAAAATAACCATATAATAAAATGATTAACATAAAGTGGATAGTAAACTTAAAGACAATATTGTTAGTCAGGACTCAGGATTTAGTTTCAACATTGGCTGTCTTATATTTTGATTTCCCGATAACAATTAGTAAGAGTTTGTAATTTGTTCTACAAGAATTAAAAAAAAGAGCTTTATAATTTTTATTAGGGATGATCATAATTTATAAACATCTTGACTTGTACAAATAAATGTTGGCGCTCAAGGCATAGTGCTATCTCCTTTCCCTTTCCCCAGATTTTGTTTGAAGTATGATCTGTAACCATTAAATTTAAGATTATTTAGCAACGTTTTCTGTTGGTCTATAAACCAGAAAGTTTTGAAGCTATAAAAGCTTTCAGATATAAATAACTTCCGATGCTATACATTCACTCATTTGTTTATGACTTTATGTCGATCTGCTTGTAGTTGGGATTTGGTTGCATCGTGGTGAAATTGTTATATAGTTTGTAACATTAAAAAGAAAATAAAAACGAACTTTAAGAGTGACATTAGAGTACGATTGTAATGTACTACAGTATTTAAAATGATATCTTTAGTGTCCCATGGTGAAAGTAGAATCTAAAAACTACAGTAACATCTAAATACTTGTCTATCATTTTCCTTCTTGAAAAGTACTTCAATAGAAAAGACTCCTAACCTAAATTTTATTTTGTTATTATATGACAGTTAATCTACAAAGGGACATATCTGTTGTGGTAAGCTAGAATTTGTTTTGAAAAATTACAATTCCAACCTAAATTAACTATATATATATATATATATATATATATATATATATATATATATATATATATATATATATATATATAATTCTACAAATCATATGTTTGTTGTATCGCATAAAAGCATTGCAATCTACTAAAATCGGAGTGGTCACTTTTTAAAAATGTGATAATATCACACTTACTTTAAGCCTTTCTCGATTTTCCTATATTCCTTTTTTTCTTCCCTCCCTTATCAAATTTGTAACAGGACTTACTTTTGTCCCATAGGTATGCTCTGAAGTCATAAACGTATACACGTGGATAGCCGCTTTGCCATATTTTGCCATGCACTACTGCTGAAAAGCCATGTAATCTCACTAGAGCACAAGCATATGAGCTAAAGGAAAATAAGGTCAAAATATCCCTTCATAGTTTTATACTTGTCCGACTTTTTCTCTTACACACTTTACTTAATATTCGGAATAGGATCAAATATATTTCTTTACTATCGAAAATTATCTAAACATATCATTCGTTATACTATTTGATCATTTCAAATCCTATCGTTGTTCTATGAAAGGAATTTGCCCTTATTTTTAAGGGAGGGCCACGCAGCTCCTTACTAAAAAACACATGCCCAATTAAAATATTCGGTGCTTTAAAAGTTTTTACCCGTAAACCCGGCCCGAAATCCTTTGATTAATTTTATCTTTGTTAACACAAAAGTCATCAGAAGCTTCCTCAAACTCTAAAAGCGGAGATTATTCTTGAGCTCTCTCTCGAACCAAACGTTGGAAAGTTCAGTCAATTCTGGTACTTGCAAATTTCACGGAGTGCCACTGTCTCTGGCCTAAATCTGTGAGGCTTCTTCACTCATCCGGTTGCCGGAGCTGACTTTCTGACTGCTTTTCTGGCTAATTGCTTTTTCTGAGATTTCACTCTGGTGGATTTTCGGGCAATTTGTTTTGTACGAGCCATAGGAATTAGGAGTTAAGGGATTTGGTTGAGAGAGTAATTGGATTTGTGAAGGATTTTGAGTTTGGAATGTGATGCCGCCTTAATATCCACCTCCACCTTTCGGAGAGATATTTAAACGTAATCATTGACTAATCACCAAGAATTTTTAATGTTTGGGTTTAGAATCTTGAATTTCCCGTTAGTATTAGCAATAACATACATCATAGTGGGCAAATTTTTTTTCCACCGCCACCACTAACACCATGGCTGCATTCTAAGAACTTGGGAAGTCCAAAAACTTCAGCTTCAGTAATTTCTTTAAGACCCATCTTAGTAAAGACTCTAATGGTGATACTGAAGAATGAACAAAGTTCTACGCCTTTTTCTTCCCAAATGGGTTTGCCCTTTAGACTCAATTTTGTCCTAACTCAGCTCTCCGTTCAACTTTATAAATATTTGCTATTTAATTTTGCAAAGAAGGGGATGACTTAAATGACTAATGGATTCTAGAGGCTTCATTTGTTATAACTGTTGTATATCAATTTTTTTTGTCCACCATCTTCACCGGTTAATGTAATACTAGTCAAAAGTAAAATGAAGGAGATGAAAGAACCTATTGTTTGAACAAGAAAGGATGAAAGGCTGGTCGGGTAGGTGAGTTTGAACTGAGTAGATTAATTGCACATGGACCTTTTAATAAGGAGCTGATGACACGTGGCCCTCCCTTAAAAATAAGGTCAAATTTGTTTCATTGTATAATGTTAGGGTTTGAAATGACCAAATAATATAACGAAGGATAGGTTTAAATAGTATTCGATAGTTGATGAATATATTTGACCCTTTTTCATTTAAGATTTGTTCTAATTGGCTACTTACACTACTCAAAATTTATACTATTGAACACTTTTTGCTGATATGACATAGTGTGTGTGATACATCTACCTTAAGAGCATGAGATGTACTCCCTCGGTTCACTTTTACTTGTCCATTTTGGACTTTTCACGTCCCTTAAGAAATAATAATTGTAGTATATATTTTTCTTTATAATCCCTAATAATGATAGCATTTCAAAAAAATCTTGGAGAATAATTTTGGAAATGAGTAATTAATAATAAAAGTAAAATAAAAAAAGAAATTATTGTCTTGATTAAAATGAACAAGTAAAAGTGGAAATTTATTTTTAATACAGTGGACAAGTAAAAGTCGATGGAGGTGTACTATTTTTAGTTTTTTTTCTCTTTATTTCTTTAAGTTTCTTTCTTCTTCATTCTTCTTTGCCATAACTTTTCCAGCATCAACCACCATTGGCATCGTCATCGTCGCCGCCACTACCATTGTAACACCCCTGACTTTAGGCAGAGTCCCACATCGGCAAAACATAAGAGGGATGCTGGGTATATAAGTTAACAAGCCTTAGACCCCAGTGACGCGTTTTAAACCCGTGAGGGCCTAGGCCCAGAGCGGACAATATCACTAGCGGGCTGGGCTGTTAAAGATGGTATCAGAGCCACTCTTGTGTCAGCCATGCCGATGGTGGGTCAGAGTTCAACTGAGTTTAGGCAAATCCCGGTTAGGCGGGGCAAACCTCAGTACTGAGTCTAGGCAAATCCCATGCGGTGGGGCAAACCTCAGCGAGGACGCTGAGTCCATAAGAGGGGGTGTATGTAACACCCCTGACTTTAGGCAGAGTCCCACATCGGCAAAACATAAGAGGGATGCTGGGTATATAAGTTAACAAGCCTTAGACCCTAGTGACGCATTTTAAACCCGTGAGGGCCTAGGCCCAGAGCGGACAATATCACTAGCGGGCTGGCTGTTAAAGATATGGGCTGTTAACTTATATACCCAGCATCCCTCTTATGTTTTGCCGATGTGGGACTCTGTCTAAAGTCAGGGGTGTTACAACCATAATACACCTTTCTCTTCTTTCTTCAGCCACCTCACCTCCTCCACCATTACCATCGTTTTTTTTCACTATGCCGCTTCTTCCTCCTTTTTCGAACCAGCTCCACCACCTTCTGCCATCATTACATGCCGACGCTACCACCACTCCAATCACCACTTTCTTTATCTTTTTCAGATCTGAAAACCACCACCACTATCCCCTTTTTTCTGTTGTTAATTCTGACAACCACTACCATCTTGCTCGCCGGAAAAAATGGAGACCCATCACTGCTACCATTCTCTTTTCTACCCCCCTTACTCTTTTTTTTCTAGAAAATATTAAATAAAAAACTAAATACATCAGACTAAAAATACAAATGAATTAAATCTATAAACCAAAATATATATATATAAAGAAAAAAAAAAGAACATTATTGTTAGAAATGCTAACTTATGGGCTTGGCCATCTCCAACCCACCTCCACTTTTACCTCTAAACTCCATTCTGGAGTAAAAAATGGAGTAATTTTGCTCCAACCCAACTATAAATTTGCCTACATTTTGGATGATGAACAGTGTCACTTCAAATTTAGATTGACACTATTCATCCAATACATCACTATTCTCTATTATTTTATTATTATTTAACCTTTTTAATTTATCATATTATATATACCTAATCATGTTTATGTAATATCTTTATAATATTAATTTTACATCTTAATTTTGGCATATGATTTTGATAAATTAATTTTTGTGCATATGTTATTTTTATGTAAAATTATAAGTCATAATTGTATAAAAAATATATAACCATCACAAAAATGAAACGTGAAAATATAAAATACAAGATGTTGCTAAAATTGATAAGTAAAAATTAAAAATACATTTAAATAAAAATACATTAAAATTGAAAATACATTATAATTGAATACATTAAATTAAATATACATAAAAATTGAAACTACATTAATAACATAATAATTTAGTAGGGAGGTAAGTCGTTTCCAGATAGACCAAAATCGTTAAAGAATTGAGTGAATGAGGCAGATGACTGTATTATTTAAGAATTTATGGTATAAAATAGTTTTATTTTAAATGATTATATAAGAAAGAAATATGAATTATATGAGATGAATATGTAAGAAAGAAAAAAAATAGGATTTGTTTAATGAAAATAAGAAAATAAAATTTAAATAAAAGATAATAATATAATGTAGAAGAGAGAGAAGAATATAAAAAAAAATAATTTTTTTGATTAGTTTACTTTATTTTGGAGTTACTCCATTTTGGAGTAAAGATTCAGAGTGAAGGGTCAGAGATTAGCACAAGAATAAGGAAGGGAAGTCTGGCTGTGTGGGTGGGGTTATTATTTTTCTTTGGCGTAATGGCTTCCTGGCCACTTAATCTTGTATCGGTTTGTAAAGCCGATACATGAACGTATATTTTTTTTATTTGAACACTTCAACTTGACGGAATGAATACTAATAAATACTTTCTGTTGCACGTGATCGCCAATCGCTCTGACATGAATGCCATGTCACATGTTTGGTCTTTATTGTATGACATATGGATTTGTGGGTCCTATATTATTAGAAAAAATATTAATCTTTAACATTTTTAATTTCTTTTTCTTTCTCTTTTTTCTCCACTATACACAGCCAATAGTCCACCAACAACTCCAAACCTCAGCCATTTTCAACCACCATCATCTTCTTCCTCCTATATAAAAGCTTCGTCCAAACAACAATATAGCCTACTGCTCTTTTCTGCTTTGACAGCCTGTGTATATAGCCTGTGTTACATACACACTATTCACAAGGTAGGAATGGATGATAGCTTCAGAGTACGGGTGGACAAGGTCGTCGTCTCTCTGACTTCGACGGCCACTACAACATTATGCATCTATAGCTAAGAAATACATCGTAGCTAAATATGAAAATTTCCGTGGCTAAACACTTTAGCTATAAAAAAAAGTTTTGTAGCATTCGTAGCAAGAAGTAGCGTAACTAAAAGTTAGCTACAAACTTTAGATGATTTGTGGCTAAGACTAATACATATTGCTATAATTTTTTTTTTTCTGTAGCTATATCGGTAAACTTTTTTGCCACGAAATATATACTTATAGTAAATAATTTTTTCCTTTTGCCACGACAAATAAACGATGTAGCAATTTTTATATTGTAACCACAAGATATTCTACTGTGGCAAAAAGTTTAATTTATTTGCTACGACAATTCAATTTTTGTGGCTATTTTTATAGTTGAGTCTCGTGGCAATAGTACTTATATTTAGCTACGAGTTAAAAAAATTTATAGCTGTGAATACGTTCTTTTGCTATAAAATATATATATAAATTTATAGCTAAAGATTTTTTTTTATTTGCTACGAAAAGTAAAAATAAATAGCCATATTCTTGTTACGTGGCAATTATATATAATTAGCTACGCATCAATGATTCTATTGCTACAAATTGAAGAATTTGCCACAAGCATTGTTAGGCACAAGAATTTGGAAGCTAAGAATCCAAATCTTTTAAATTTCAAAATAGGTTCCAAGTTATACATAATTGTATATTTAAAATTTCAAAACATTTACAATACATAATTCTCTATGTATCGCATCGTGTTAGCAATATTTTGCTTGAGACCAGAAGCCACACAATCTTCTCCTTTCTCTCCTGCTATTGCTCCAACTGCACCTTAGTCTGATCAATACAATATTAGCTTGATGATTTCACAATTTGCCTGTTAGTTTTAATAAAGTAAATCAACATTAGGAACGAAAGTATAACTGATCAAATATACACTTTATTAATAGGTTCAGAATGATCATATATTTTATAGAAAAGCATTATAGATTTCCTTCTCACAAAAAAATCATATATCTCTCTAATGGTTTATTTTGTACTGCTTTACTAATATCTCCTTAACATGCTTATATGAATAATTTTATGAGATAATAAAACTCCCAATAGTCTTAAAACGGACAGTAAAATTTCAAATATTTCATAATACAACTCAATCTTTTGCCCTAGAAGTTTCTTTTAACAAATCCTTTGCTCAATCAAAGAACAAGCATGTAGTCCTACAATATCATTTCATGGAAGAACTATAGGAAAGGAACCCACATATATATTAACATGAGCAACAACAAGCGTAGGAAATACCAATAGAATTCATTCACGTCGATAAAAGAGTAATATCGATTAAAAGAATTCGTAATCACCTGAAACCACCTAGAAAAACGATCAAAATTAATTTCATAAAAAATAATTAAAGTATTCCCTGAATCATATTTCAGAAGCTTCAACTGTAACGAGATAAAGTATTACTGATATACCAATCTATTAATGAACATAAAGATTACAACTTTTCTCCTCACAATTTTGTCTTTTCGCAATTAACTAAGAAGAATTATAAAGGTTTTTTTTACCAAAATAAAATCTGATATACACATTGAAAATAATAAAAAGTAAGAAATAAAGTAACTAACGAAATATATATATATATATATATATATATATATATATATATATATATATATATATATATATATATATATGTGTGTGTGTGTGTGTGTGTGTGTGTGAGAGAGAGAGAGAGAGAGAGAGAGAGAGAGAGAGAGATTAATGACATAAAAGTGAGATTTGAAAAAGATAGAAACATACCCTAGCTTCTCTAGTGGCTGACGAAGGAGTTGGGAGAATGGGAGAGGGCGTGGCGGCTGGAGAAAGGTGAGGGCTAGGTTTTGGGGATCTCGTTGTTCTTTTATATCCCTATTTTTTAATTTTTTAACTTTTTATGTACAAATATTATAAATATATAAAAAATTTAATTATGAATATTTAATTTACATTAGACATAGTAGATCAAATTACATATTTTCATGAATAACTTTTTTATTTATTATTTAAATAGAATATAATTAGAAATCATTATAATTAGATACAAGATCATAGTTGATTAAATGTGATATATTATATACAAAAGTTTAATTCAATAAAATACCTAATTACTAATCACAGAACGTGATAATGACTTTGACATAGCTGAAAGATGGTAATTTGTTTTTTTTATGATAGAGGATCACAATAATAAATATTTTTATTGTCTAGATTAAATATACATAACTAGTTATACAATGAGTTTATAGTTATTTAAATTCTATATAATTAATTATTTACACTTTATCTAGACATAATTAAATTATTTTAATTATAATGGGAACTTATAGTTATAGGTAATACTTATTTAATAGGACTTATGATATAAATATTTTTGTTATGGACTTCAATATCAGCCATATTAAATTCTTAATTCTTAGAGTAACTAGATATTAGAAAACTTATTTTTTTAAATTACATAATTAGAAAAATATATTTTTAAAAAACTAATATGATTAGTTTCTATATTGTTAGCAACGATATTTTGTTAAATGCCAGCGCGGAAAATAGTGATCGATTTTATTTTCGTCAAAATTTCATAACTATTTTAAATATTTTTTATTTCTATTTTAATGACCTTATGTCTATCATTATTCCGTAGTTACAGAATTTCATCTGTCACTACAATTATATTTTTTTCCCCTTTTATAGTGTTACTATGGTCTTTGTGTGAATTTGGGACCTTTGGTCATTTGCCAAAACTAAATACACCAAAATTATCACAAAGTTCTTAATATACAAGTAATTATCTTGAAAATAATTGAAAGTATATAAAATTACTCTAAATATTTATTTTTAATTTTAAATAATTAAGGACCACACATATATAAATATCTCTACAAACTATCAAAGTCTTTACTATATGAGTACTTATTTTAAAATAAGTGATTAGGTATACAAAATTATTCCAAAAACTTATTTAAAAATAATAAAGTATGAAATATACATAAATGTCTCTACGACAATAAAAACTTGAATTTTACATATAAAATAGTTAAAAAGGGAACAACATAAAAAAAGTATAAGCTTAATAAGATCAAGAAGTCAATTGATAAGCTTTGTGGCCATTAGTAACTATGCAAATGATCTATTATTGAAGATTATGCGTTGTACCTTAATATTTGTTATTTGAGAATTAATTTACTTAACTTATATACAACTACTAATTTTTCTATATTTGAAGAGTAATCTAACTTTCATATTTAAAATTCATTTTTCCTAAAATTCCTCTTTTTTGGACAAACTCTTGTAATGGTTTTTGTAATCAAAGAAAAAATATTTCTTTAACTATGAGTTTTTGTTACAACTAATTTATTGTGGTTCAAAATAATACAATTCATATGGTAATTTCATGTGCATGACAAAAAGTTATAATTTAGTTGCGGAAGTTTATTGTCTCTCTCAATTTGTGGCTATATCAAGTTATTATAATAAATACTTGTAACTATTAATCCAACTATTACCACGATTTCTTATAACTTGAATAAAAAATTCTTTTCAATTCAACATTTCTTTTAAATTATTTATTATGGCTAAATATTACTATAATAACTTCAAAATGTGATGAGAGCTTATATTTAGCTATGAATTTTATTATGAAAATAATTTTTTAGCTATTGAGCCAGCTATTACTACAACCTTTTATAATTGAGGCTTAGTTACAACATTTTATTTCAAGTAATTTTTGTGGCTAAAAAGTTAGTATTGCTACAATAGCTTCAAATACGTGGAAAAAAACTTTCTATTAGCTACAAATATAAATTGTATGAATAAGTTTGGAGCTATTAAGCCACTTATTGCCACAGATTTTTATAGCTTGAAGCAAAAAGATCTATTTAGCTATAACATTTTATTTCAAGGAATTCTTTGTGGCTATAAGATTGTTATTGCTATAGTAACTTCAAACGCGTAAAAAAATTATACGATTAACTACGAAGTTTTGTTGTAGCAATAAATTTGTAGCTATTGGATAATTATTGCCACGATAGTTAGTAACTATAGCAAAAATGAAGAATTAACATTGCCAAATTAATTTTGTAGCTAATAAATTTTACGAAATTGTAAATAGCTATGAAATTTTAATTTTTGTGGCTATTGTTAGGTATTAGCCATGACTTTCATATTTGTAGCTGAGAATTCGTAGCTATAGATATATAATGTTGTAGTGGGCGGCGGGGCCCTCCTCCATTGAGTTCTCTCTTGTGTTTAACCGACGACGAGTTTCACAAAAGGGAATGGGACAGGGATAGTCCCTCCCTAGAACTACTCGCCTTTGATTCCAAACCCCGCCCTCCTCATATTGACGGCTTCTTCGTTAAGTCCCACCTGAAAACCCTAGATTTTCCCAAAATAGCTCCAGTCCGATCTGGAAGAGCTCACTGACGACCAAGAAGAACCGTATGTTGATGATGCTGATGAATCGAATATCCGATCTTGCATTTCTTTTTCCAGTAAATCAACACATAATAATTTAGACTATTTTTAGATTTGTGCTTGCCATCCTTATGCATGAGTCATTTAGTGAATGGGGAAGAGAAAGGGAAAAAAATGGGGAAGGGGAGGGAAAGTAGGATAGAAAATAAAAAATTTTTACAGAATAAGGGAGTTGCTTGGGAAGATAAGAGAGGTGGGTAGGAGGGAAAGAGAGAAGGGGAGAGAGAAAGGTCTTTTTTTTTCGTTTTTTTTTTTCCTTTCTTATTTATGTTTTATTCTATTTCTAATATTTTTTAACAAAAATAAAACTATTCACGCGCCTTGGCAGCGTGATTTGCGCACAATTTAGCCAACCACTTTCACATAGGCTTGGTCAATGATCAAATGTGTTTATTAGTATTCATTCCGTCAAGTTGAAGTGTTCAAATGGAAAAAATATAAGTTCATGTATCGGCTTTACAAACCGATACAAGTTTAAGTGGCCAAGGAACCATTACGCCTTTTTCTTTTAAAAATAATTTTTGTTTTTTCCTCATAATCCATTTTGTTATTTACTTATTTTGGACCCAAATACCAAATTTTATCGGCTAATTCCTCAATTTACCACATCATTGGCGAGTGTATTACACTCTTTTCAGTTTTTTGCTGGTTATCAAAAGAGTGTCTAATTGGTTCAAATTTTGAGTAGTTCAAGTGTTCAGAACAAATCTTAGTGAGTGTTTGGAAATAAGAATTGTAAATTTCCAAAATAGGGGGAAACAATTTTTCAAGTGAAAATAGCATTTGAAAATTAGAATTGTGTTTGGACATGTATATAATTTTGGGTTGTTTTTGAAGTTTTGTGAGTGATTTAATTGAAATATAGCTTTCAGGAGTTTTTCAAATTTTTAAAAATTTTCAAAATGTATGTTTAAGTAAAAATAGAAAAATTTATGAACAAGATTTCGGAAAAAAAGTACTTTTTGTTTTGGAAAAAAGATAAAAAATTATTATGTCCAAACGGACTCTTAGATAAGGCGTCAAAGGGAAATCCGTACAAGTTTGGGGTGGGGGTGGGGGTGGGGGTGGGGGTGGGGTGCGTATGATTTTAATTGGTCTGGCTTTCTTCAAACCACAATTAACGATATTCTTAATGGCAGAAGAAATCAGAGGCGGAGCCACAAAGTACTGAATTTCTTCTTTTAGCATTTGCAATTACAATTATTTTATTTGTTTTACTCTGTATCTATAATTAATTTTTGATGCAGGTATGCAGTAGTTACAGGGGCAAACAAAGGGATTGGATTCGAAATATGCAAGCAGCTTGCATCTCAGGGAGTAGTTGTGGTTTTGACTGCTAGAAATGAGAAGAGAGGGCTTGAAGCTGTAGAGAAGCTGAAAGGGTTAATTGGCTTGGCTGAAAATGTGGTGTTTCAGCAGCTTGATGTTATGAATCCTTCCACTATTGCTTCTTTAGCAGAATTCGTTAAGACCCAATTTGGCAGACTTGATATCTTGGTAGAATCATAGCTATGTTCTTGATTTTAATTTCTTGTGCCCATATTACTTTATTAGGGTTGCAGGTTAGATTGTAGGAGGGCAGTTTGATAGTGTTTTGTCTTAGGATGCTAGTGGCTCTTGTTGTATTCTTATTACTTCCATTGTGTCTGTAGTACTGTGTCATGGTTAGCGCTTCTTGTTATTGCTTTTCTTTCTATTTTCTGGTTATCACGTTGTTGGTGTTATCTTTCTCACTTCCTTTGATGTTACTGCTCCATTGTCTTTTTCCATCGTCCTCCGGAGTAGGGGTAAGGTCTGCCTACACACTACCCTCCCCAGACCCCGCTTGTGGGATTCTACTGGGTTGTTGTTGTTGTTGTTGTTGTTTATGATCAAAATAATTTGGTAAGTGATAGAGCTGTGGGTATTTTCAGGTGAACAATGCAGGAATTGGTGGAGTCACTGCAGATGCTGATGCCCTAAGAGCTACACAAGAGTCCAGTGGGGTAAGTCCTTTTAACTAGGCTTAAACTATCGATTAATTGTGTCTTAATACAAGACAGTTGATTAATACTCACATGACAAGTATCAGGTTATACATACTGGCACACTGACAATCAGTGTAGTATAGGTTTGTTACCGTCTTTACTAGGTCATCAATTAATGTTCATCGTAGAGATTAGCTGTTAATTACTTTATAACTGTGGCCTGATTGTGTAAGTTTTGGATTGATGCTTCATAAAGATTTACCGGTAATTACCTTATAGTATAACTTACATGTATTTATAAATTTATAATTGTTGTTGGTGCATAACTATTAAAATTGTTGCCATGTGAAGAGGAGGTCACGAGTTCGAGCCGTGGAAATAGACTCTTTCAGAAATGCATGATAAGACTGCGTACAATAGAACTTTCTTTTACGCTAGATGTTTGATTAGAAATTATATGTGCAACTTGATTTCTATATAGAGTTAAGCATGAAAATGGCTTGAGGTTTCTGCTGTAGTCAAGAAACCAGAACAAGTCCTGCTTTATCTCGAAATCTTTAGATTCGACTATCAAGCGGCACAATCAGTAGCCATAACTCTCTCTTTCTGGAAAATTCACCTTTTGACATGTAATCATGAAACCCTTGGCTTTAGACTTCCATCTTTTGCACTCTTTAATTTGTCATTCTCTCTGCTATAGGCAGGAGGATCTCAAATCAACTGGAATAACATATTGACTCAGACATATGAGTTAGCTGAGGAATGTCTTGAAACAAACTACTACGGTGTGAAGAGAATGACTGAGGCATTTATTCCACTGCTCCAATTATCTAACTCGCCGAGGATTGTGAATGTTTCTTCCTCTATGGGAAGGCTAAAGGTATTAACCTGGCAACTCTTCTCCTCTTGGAATGGAAGGTCTAATCTATTGAAGTACCTCTACAGCTCTACTCTTATCTTTCACATATTTTTGAAACTTTAATACATCTACATAGCTGCATTTATTCCATTTAGCGTGATTTAACTTTTAAGGTTTTAGGCTTATACATGCTTGGCCCGTAGGAATGATAAATTCTGAAGTAAAAGTATGATTAAAACGTTTAGAACTACACAGTTCTGCCTTTTATTGTCTTTTTGAGAGAATCTAATGTATATGCCATCTATTCTTTTTAGATTGGAAAAATCATAGATTACTGAAATCTTGCCATTAAATACACCTTTGTTCTCATCAATTTATTGATTTTCTACACAATGTTCTTCTGCCTTTAACTTAAAGACTTACTCTTTTACTCTACTAGCAACAAAAATGAAGAAAATAGACCCTGAGGAAATCCTAATAGTAGTAGTGTCAGGCTGATTTTATTGTATATAAATCATGATCTGACCTTCGTCAAGTCAATTTTCCTTTTGTCTTTAAATGATAAAGGGGATCTTTGTCTGCATAATATGTTAAGAAACAAAGGAAACTTAATGTAATGTAATTAATTAAGCTAGGATATTTATCAGCAGCTTGATAGTTTAAAAGGGCAGTAATCACAGGGGTCCGGGGAAGGGCCGAACCACAGGGTTCTATTGTACGTAGCCTTACCTTGCATTTCTGCAAGAGGCTGTTTCCAAGCAGCTTGTTAGTTTCAATCTTCTTTTTCATGTGGTGACAAGTTTGTCATGCTTTCCTAATTGTCAGTAAATCGATGTTGGTAATTGGATAATCCCTATGAGTAGCTGACTGAAATTCTCTAATTGCATTTCCAGAACTTGAAACATGAATGGGCTAAAGGAGTATTAAGTGACAGTGATAACCTCACAGAAGAGAAGATAGAAGAGGTGATAGCTCAATATCTAAAGGACTATAAAGAAGATTCCCTCCAAGCTAAGGGTTGGCCTTCTTTCATGTCAGCCTATATACTCTCTAAAGCAGCCGTGAACGCTTACACGAGTATCATGGCAAAGAAGCATCCGTCTATCCAGATCAATTGCGTTTGCCCTGGTTTTGTGAAAACAGATATGAATTACAATCGTGGGCTATTGTCAATTGAAGAAGGTGCAGAGAGTCCTGTAAGGCTAGCTATGCAACCGGCTGATGGCCCTTCTGGTTTGTTCTTTGATCGGAAAGCAGTTTCATCTTTCGAATGAAAGTATGTGTATGTTGTTCATTGTATCCGTGTAGCTAATGATATACACTTTAGACTAGCATGTAATAATATTCAGTGAAATGCATTAATTTAAGTAATGTATGTTGTATGAAATGCCATTTCATATATATAGGCAGCTATATATAGCATCTAAAATATAGGGTGAATAGAAGACTCAAAGAATGGCTGCGAAAATAGTCCCTTGTGGTCCGGCCCTTCCCCGGACTCCGTGCATAGCTGGAGCTTAGTGCAGTGGAATGCCTTTTTTAGAAGACTCAAAGAATGATTTGCCCTTAAAGTCTGTGAGTTTGCCATTAGCTTATATCTCTTGTAGTTTCCTCTGTTGTCTTCTCCAAATCTTGGACTGCACTAGAAAGCTACTGATTTTATTCAAAGAACAGAAGAGCAAATCAATATTTGAACATTATCTTTCAGTTGTTTGATGAGTTAAGTTTTCTGAAGAACCCAAAAAGAAAGCAAATTATATTTCAAATTTTGTATACTAAGCTGTTAAACAAATCACAATCAATTTCCTTGGGAGTCTTTTGATTTTGTAATCATTTCTTGTCTTTTCATTGATGAAAATGTGAACAAGAAGTAAAAAATTTCCAAAGGTGGAAAACCCCAAATGCATTTTTAATGTCAAGAGAAAGATAATAACACGGTATTGCGCATGAAGGGGAGCCTTGGGGTAACTGGAAAGTTGTTGCCAAGTGATCAGGAGGTTATAAGGGTTCGAGCCGTTGAAACAGTCTCTCGTAAAAATACCGGGTAAGACTCCGTATAATAAATCTTTGTGGCCGGATCCCGCGCATAGTAAAAACTTAGTGTACTGGACGCCTTTTATTTCTCTTGCTGACCAAATGTAGAGGATGGATGCATTATAATTCAGTGACATCCTAAATTGTCGTACTAGTTGAATTATATACCAGAGAAAAAAAATCTTTACTAGTATTTATAAAACACTAAAAACGAAACAAGTGGAAACGCAGACCCTCGTTTGGCCATGAGTTTTCCCAAAATAAATTTGGGATTTATTTTCAAAACTCATGTTTGGCCATAAATTTTGCTCATATTTTGGCAAATCCCAAATCTCAAATTTCAAATCTCAAATCAGCTATTGAGCTGATTTTGGGCCAAAATCCAAAACTTGAGAATTATATACATGTTTTTCCAAAATAAAGTTGGAAAATATATTTTGAAAACGTATGTCCAAACACATTTTCATCTTCAAACCAAACTTCACCCAAATCAGATTTTTTAAAATAAATTTGGGATCTATCACCAAACGCTAGCTTTAACATTTTGAAATTTGTAGCTAAGCAAGTTGAATTAATGGTCAAGAAAAGCATAGCAGTCGTTTAGCAATTTGCTTCTTCCAACCAAAAGAGAAAAACGTGCTTTCTTCAGTTCTTGTCCAACCGGCACTAAAAATAGGGGATAAGACTAAAATATAATAAAAAAATAAAATAAATTATAGCCTCGTTAATTTTCTCCATTACCGTATTATATAATTCCGTCTTCCTAGATTTCAATGACCACCTTAGACTATTTTAAGCAAACGCAATACACTGATAAGTAATCCGTCTTAGACCCAAAAAACTAAATATAGCAAGAGTCCTTGAATCTAGAGAGGCTACTTATCATTGAAATTCAGTTTCAACAATGGCAGAAAAAATCACCAGCCACGAGAACACAAGGTATTTACAAACCTTGGTATGTCTAATTTTTGGTTGATATTAAGTTGTATGTACTGAAGGGAGCCTTGGCGCAATTGATAAAGTTGCTGCCACGTGACCTCTGGTCGCGGGTTCGAGCCGTGGAAACAACCTCTTGCAAAAATGCAAAGTAAGGCCGTATACGATAGACCCTTGTGGTCCGGCCCTTCCCCGAACTCCACGCATTATGGGAGCTTAGTGCACCCTTTTTTTTATTAAGTTTTACGCACTGATGGTGATTTTTTTTTTTCGGAATCGGTACGGTTATTAGGTAATTATAAGTAAATCTCTAAAGATAAAAATAGTAAGTTTTAAGTTGTATGATCAGGTATGCAGTGGTGACAGGGGGAAACAAAGGAATAGGATATGAAACATGCAGGCAACTAGCAAAGGAAGGAGTAGTGGTAGTGTTGACAGCAAGGGATGAAAAGAGAGGAATTGAAGCTGTTGAAAAGCTCAAAGAGGAGTACTCAAGCATTAAAACTGAAGATGATCAGATTTTGTTTCATCAACTTGATGTTATGGATCCAGCTAGTATTTCTTCTCTCGTGGACTTCGTCAATACTAAATTTGGAAAGCTCGATATTCTGGTACTATCCACTACTATTATATTTATCACTGCATCACTTAAATGTTTTCTTTTTACTTCTTTGGGTGGGTGAGAGGGGTCTTGATCCCCAGTAGCCTTCTCGGTCAGAGCTCCTCGCACTGGGTTTGTGTAGTTCGGTTACATCTTGCACAGTGAGCAGGTTACCTAGTGCACATATCTGAAAGGTAGTGGCTGCTGAACCTGAGAATTTTCCCCCCAAAAAATCGTTAAAAAAAACAAGAAGTCATCTATTATTACTTTTTTCCAGATCCATTAATCCTGTTTCAATGGATGAAGTATTAACTAATTAAATCAGCCATTTAAGGAAAGATAAAGGGTGATTAAATAATTACTACTAGTATTAAATGTCTCTCTTAAGGGGTGTGTATAACCCATAAAAACAATAACGTGTGCTGGAGGGAACAGTAATTTTATTGTCAGTATGGTAAAGCTTCGTATATTTTTCATCAATTATTTGTACTGAATTCTTCATGTTTTCATGTTGGAGATATATGAAGTTTAACCCTGCAAAATTATTAATTTCTTGATAATATTAAAGATATTTATTTTGAACCAAAATAAAAAGGCAAAAATCCACTCGAATTGGTAGAAAGTTGTAGTCCTACTCAGTAATCAGTAGCCAAAGAAAGAAAAGTTGAGGAGGTGAAAAAGGTGTAGGCTCCTTGAGATCTACAAAAATAGGTGAACAGTCACATGCAATCTAATTTATTTAGAATTAAAGTTTTTTTCCAAGTGAGGAAGCCCATCAGTTGTAAGATGGCTCCTTGAGATCTACAAAATCGGTAACTTATGGTTATCATAGGAGTTACTTGTACTTGTTTTTATGATAGTGTAAATATTTCTTTATAATATCGATGATAATTTTTAAACTCGCTCACAAATTAGTGAAATAAGATATACTCCATCCGTTCACTTTTATTTGGTATGTATATTAAAAATAGATTTTCATTTTTATTTGTGGCACTTTATGCATATCAAGAGAAGATAATTTTTTTTTCTTGTTATGACCATAGTATTTATTACTCATTTCAAATCATTTTCTAAAATATGCATCAATTAATATGGATATCATAGTAAATTATGCACTTCATATATTATTTCTTAAGGGACGTAAAAAGTCAAAACGTGCCAAGTAAAAGTGAACGGAAGGAGTAACTTATAAGTACAGAGTCGTACTTAACATTGAAATTGTATGATATAGGATTATATATTTTATTAATTTTCCTACATATTGCTTCAGTGCTATAGGTTGTCTTAGCAAGATAGTCACGAGGGACAAAATATTTTAGCGCTAATTAGTTTTGGTTTTAATCTCTTGGGGTCGATTGTTAGAGAACAAGTTATCCCGAGATTATAATGATGAAATTATAATACGAGAATTAAATAATGATGAGATTATTTAGTGAATATATTTTTATTGGAAGATGTTTGATTTATTGGACTAAAAATGGGATACATGGGTACATATTTCGTACTATATGCTTTACATAGAAGTAAGAAATTATGAATGCTTCAATTTAATTTGCAGGTTAACAACGCAGGAGTTGGTGGATTAATGGTAGAAGGAGATGTTGTTATAATAAAAGATTTAATAGAAGGAGACTTCGTAACTATTTCTGCTGAAAATGGGGTAAGATATATAGTCCAATTCTAATATGTTATCCTAAATTAATTAGAAACAGTCAATGGTGATCTCTTTGATAATTTTCAGTTATTTTATGTTACATATACATTCAAAGAAATAGTAACAAATTGAAGTAATTATTATGCAGGAAGAGGGTGGTATTAAGAAATCAATTGCAGGTATTGAGCGTATAGTTACAGATTATGAGTTGACAAAACAATGCCTAGAGACAAACTTCTATGGTGCAAAAAGAATGATTGAAGCATTTATTCCCCTCCTTCAGCTCTCTAATTCCCCAAGAATTATTAATGTCGCTTCTTTCTTGGGGAAGTTAAAGGTAAAGAAATCATAATTGTATAAATCATAATAGGGTTAATTTCACAAATGCTAATAGTTAGCGTTTTTTCACTAAAGTCATATAACTTTGTTTCTCACACAAAAATCATATAACTATGACTTTTTTTCACTAAAGTCATATAACTTTGTCTTTTCACACAAAAATCATATAACTATGATTTTTTTTTTACCAAATCATATAATTATGTTTTCTCACACAAAAATCATAAAACTTTTACTAACTCACAAAAATCGTAGTGATCGGAAAATATAATTTTTCACTGGTATTTTCTTATTTTGTAGATTTTTATTTTCTTATTTTCAACCTAATAAATAATAATTCGATTAAAATAGAAATGACCCGACCTGGCCCACCCGACCCGATACTCATATAAAAATTAAAAGTTGGGTCATTCCTATTTACTAAAAGTGAATTCTTCCCCATAAAAAATTCAATTCGGAACACATGAAATTCTGACAAAAAAATAATGAAATAAAAGGTATATAATTAGAGAGAACTTGAAATAAAAATGCTATAAATTTGAGTAAAATCTCGAAAAGAAAAATAAACAATAGAAGTATCATGTTTTGAAAGATTTACTATTCGCTTTTAGTATTATTTTAGTTTATATATATGAGCATTGGGTCGGGTGGGCCAGGTCGGGTTGAGTAATTCCTATTTTAATTGGTTATTATTTAGGCTGAAATAAGAAAATAAAAATCTACAAAAAAAGAAAATACTAGTGAAAAATTATATTTTCCGATCACTATGATTTTTGTGAGTTAGTAAAGTTTTATGATTTTGTGTGAGAAAACATAATTATATGATTTTGGTCAAAAAAAAAATCATAGTCATATGATTTTTGTGTTAAAAGACAAAGTTATATGACTTTAGTGAAAAAGTCATAGTTATATGATTTTTATGTGAGAAATAAAGTTATATGATTTTAATGAAAAAAAGTCATAGTTATATGACTTTTGTGTGAGAAACAAAGTTATACGACTTTAGTGAAAAAACGCCAACTATGAGCATTTGTGAAATTAACCCTATATATATATATATATATATATATATATATATATATATATATATATATATATATATATATATATATACCCTCTGAATTATGTTGAGTTTAACTTCTATATACTGGTAGTATACTTCTAACCAGAGGCAGACCTATGCTATACCGAGAGGGGTCACCGGCACCCATAAAGTTCGGCAAAAATTTCATATATATATGTATATAAGTTTAGAAAATAATAATTTTTTAGTAGTGGACATCCAATATACAGATTTTAATTTAATCTTAAAGTGCACCTTCAAATCCTGAGTATGCTTCTAACCGTTTTCCGCTATTCTACAGCTATTATGCAACCAATGGGCTATAGGAATGCTAAGTGACGCTAAAAGCCTGACAGAAGAAAGGGTGGATGAAGTGTTGAATGAATTTATTAAAGATTTTAAAGAGAAATCAATAGAAGCCAAAGGATGGTCAACTTACTTCTCAGCTTACAAAGTCTCGAAAGCATCCCTGATTGCTTACACAAGGGTTTTAGCTACGAAATATCCGAATTTTCGGATAAATTCTGTGTGTCCTGGCTTTTGCAAAACAGATGTGAACTGCAATACCGGGAGCTTAACTGCAGAAGAAGGTGCTGAAAGCTTGGTGAAGCTTGCCCTGTTGCCAAATGATGGACCCTCTGGTCTCTTCTTTTATAGAAAGGAAGTCACCTCTTTTTGAGCATTGCCATATCCAGCTATTGGTTTGCGGGTTCATACTTTGATGTATGAGTCTTATACATGTAGGAAAAACATGTATGAATAAAGTTAGACATAAGTTGCAATGTTTGAATTAAAAATAATGTCTATATTTTGGTATGTGCCAATACTTTGTAAATTAAAGGATGCATTCCTCCTTCCTTATTTATGGGGTTTATTATTTTGTCGTTTTTTCCGGATATGGCTCTTCAATCTTTGATCGTGCGTCTTAATATACTCTACTTGTACCCACATATATTGATCTGAGCTCATAATTTTTGGTGAATTTTAATAAATGTAGATTTGAACTCAAAAGTTTTAATGTACCCGTCAAGTTTTAAACTCTAACCTGGGCTACTCCTAGGGGTGGCAAAATGGTTAAAAGAAAACAGTTAACCACCCATATTATCTATTAAAAAATGGGTTGGATAATGAACTATTTAAACACAGATCAAATAAGTAATATCAGTTGGAAGGACCTTTTTTCTCTCGGCGCACATTAGATGCTCGCTAACCTGCGCCTTCGCCGGAAATTGGAGGAAGAGGGAGATCAAAGAAAAACACCAGCAAAACACAAGTGATAGAACGGAAACTAACAGATACCATCACGCGAGAGCAAGGAAAACAAAATGCAAAAGGTAAAGAAAAAATGCAAGAGGAAGATCTAGATCTGGAAAGTGATAACGACCTAAATTGGCCAGATCTAAGTAGCAATCGACCAAAATCAGCAACACTGATAAGCCCAGTCACTCAATTGACGCCTAAAGTGAACTCAGAAATGAAAGGACTAGCTGTATCGACAACCTCAATTGGTGGTGCGAGTACGATCAAAACATAGAGCAACGGAACAGTAAATGCAAGCTTGACAAAGGAACAGAGGAATGGAATAGTAAATGTTGAGAGCGTCATTGAGAAACACATGCATGAGAAGAAAGCAACACATACTGGAAATGGGGGAAGATCCTGGGCAGGTTTGTTCCATGAAAACAATTTTGCAGCAAAGGGAATGAATTTATCGTACATTCCACCGGTGATACAGGACGGGGAAGTTGTAGTACAATTACTGAAAGAGGACATTGCTGAGGAAAATCAGAAGTGGAACCGAGCAATAATCCTGTACGTGGTTGGAAATACTCCAACTATTGGGGCAATTGAACGATTCATAGCAGGGCAGTGGAGTAAGATAAGGAAACCTAAGGTACTCTCCATAATGATGGGTATTTCATAATTTTGATGAACAACTGTGAAGAGAGGGATGAAGTATTAATGAATGGTCCGTATACTATGAATAGCAGACCAAACATACTTAGACCATGGATAAATGGATTTGATTTCAATGAGGAAGTGCTTAAAATCATTCCTCTATGGGTCAAATTCCCCAAGCTACCACTGAACTACTAGAGTAATCAAGCCCTAAGCAAAATTGGGAGTGGTCTGGGAAAGCCCGTGTATGCTTATGCATGTACCACAGTGGCTGATAGAATCTCATATGCTAGGGTGTTAATTGAAATGGATATCATTCGGCCACTACCAGGATCAATCAAACTTTATGACCCCAAGGGAAAGGTGATTGAACATCTGATTCAATATAATTGGAAGCCTCAGTACTGTCAGACATGCTGTCAAATAAGACATTCATGTAGAGACCAAAAGAAGCAGAACCAGGAGGGTGGACAACAAAGAGTTCTATAGCAGAAACAGAAACAAGAATGGAGAATAGTGAGGGTAATTGATCCTAAGGCTAATAAAATTGATGCACATGGTAGGTTTCTGGATCAAATGGAATCAGAAGGTGATGAGGTGCTGATCAAGAAGAAAAATGCAGAACAATGACAACTGGCTAGAGGAAAGTCTGCATCAAAAAAGAATATGGGAGCTGTAAGTGAGAATGAAGTAAACATTGGTAATGCTTTCAAAACGTTAGTTGATACAACACAGAAGATTGTGGAACTTTCTGAAGCTCAAGAGAAAAGAGGGCAGCTTAGTGAAAGGGATAAATGTGGTGAATATAAAATACCTACTATATGATGATGAATATCATATCATGGAATGTTAGGGGTCTGAATAAAGTATACAAGCAAAAAGAACTCAAAAAATTTAGTAGAGAGAATAATGTGGTACTAATGGTTGTTCTAGAGAATATAGTCAAGGAACCTACTGCTGATTGAATAATAAAAAATGTGTTTAATAACTGGAAATGGATAGCAAATTATGATGCAGCTTCAGGAGGCAGAATATGGGTACTATGGAATCAAACAAAGTTGGAGTTTGAGGTATATCAAGTACATGAGCAATATATTCTAGGACAGGTGACCATGAACCAGAACAGAACCAAGTTTAACTTTGGGGCTGTATATGGATTACATTCTATACAAGATAGGAAGGCATTATGGGATGAATTGAGGAGAATTATGGCTGGAATCAGTGGCCAGAGCTTAATAATGGGTGATTTTACCACTATCTTATCTAGTGAGGATAGAGTGTAGGGGAATGCAGTACAAGAGATTGAGGTGAGAGATTTCAAAAATTTCATACTGGATCCCCGACTAGATGAACTCAGAACAGTGGGGAGAAAGTTCACTTGGACAAACAACCATGTTCACAATAGAATTGATAGAATTCTGGTAAATGCATAGTGGATTAAAAAATGGCCTGCCATGGAGGGGATTATAATGAACCCTGATTTTTCAGATCATTGTCCTTTGAGCATACTTATTGATGACACTAGTCAAGAAGGAAGGCGACCTTTCAAATTTCTTAACTGTTTCGCATATCACAAAGACTTTAATGACGCAGTTAAGCAATGCTGGAAAAAGAGGCAAAATGGAGATGCAATGCTAAAGGTATGGAATAAGCTCAAAATGCTAAAGGGAGATTTGAAGCAGCTAAACAACCAATAATTTAGCAGTATCGGGAATAAGTTTCAAGTAGCAAGAAATAAACTAGAAGGTATCCAGGCTCAAATGATAGGTCCAGGAAATGACAATGAGACAATAGTACAAGAAAAGGCTGCAAAACGTGAACTGGCTGAATGGCTGGAGGTGGAGGAAAGTATACTTAAGCAGAAAACAAGAATAAAATGGCTCAAATTAGAGTATTCAAACACATCATACTTCCATGCCTGTGTGAACAAAAGGAAAGCAAAAAATCATATTGGCAGACTAATCAACAATGCAGGGCAAATACTCAAAAGTGCAAATAAAGTGGAAGAGGAAATACTGAACTTCTACAAGAGTTTACTTGGTACAGCAGCTTCACAATTACCAGTGGTCAACACAGAAATCATCCAGAAAGGCTATATGTTGAGCAGGTAGCAAAAACTACAGCTAATCAAGCCAGTCACTAGAGAGGAAGTAAAGAAATCAATATTGGACATCGATGATAGCAAAGCACCGGAATGTGATGGATATAATTCATTTTTCTTCAAGAAGAGATGGCATATTCTGGGTGATGAGATTACTGAAGCAGTGATGGAGTTCTTTGAAAGTGCAGAAATGTGCAAAGCCATAAACTGCACCACTATTACCCCGATACCTAAAGTAAGAACCCAACTAGCATTAAGAAGTTTAGGCCTATATCTTGTTGCATTGTGCTCTATAAGATAGTATCAAAAATCCTAACAACAAGATTACAGGAAGTTATGCCAGATCTAATTGATAATTACCAAACAACTTTTGTGCCAAGAAGAATGATTATTGATAACATCATTATGAGTCATGAATTGGTTAAAGGCTACGGGAGGAAGAACATATCGCCAAGGTTTATGCTCTAGATCGATATGCAAAAAGCTTATGATTCTGTGGAATGGGTATATATTTAGTAGGTGATGATATTACTGTGATTTCCTGAAAATTTTGTAAACTGGATGATGGTATGTATTAGTACGGTTGCTTACTCTGTTACAATCAATGGAAAGCCTACCAAGCCATTTGAGGAAAGAAAAGGACTTAGACAAGGGATCCCTTGTCACCAGTGCTCTTTGTGATGGCCATGGAGTATCTATGCAGAATTATGAAGTCAGTGAAGGAGAACAAGAAGTTTAAATTCCACCCAAAATGTGCTAAAGTCAACCTTGTACAATTGGAATTTGCTGATGACTTACTGCTGTTCTGTAAAGGAGACATACAATCAGTCAAGATCTTGCACAAACAATTTCCATTTTTCTCTGCAGCATCAGGGCTAATTGCAAATCCAAATAAAAGCTGCATCTACTTTGGAGGAGTGAACAACATGACACAACAACATATTATGGACATGCTAGGATACAGTAAAGGAGACCTACCTTTTAGGTACCTAGGAGTCCCTTTGAGCACAAATAGGCTGACAACTTGTCACGACCCCAGTTCACCCTCCATGAACATGTCGTGATGGCACCTAGTTCCTATAACTAGGTAAGCCTAACAATGCGGAAATTAATATAACTTGCGGAAACATTCAATTAAATTAAGCAAAACTAGAAGAAAAGGGTATATAAGTGCCATCTGGCATATACAACTCAAAAAAATAAATCGCAGAAGTCTAAAATCTCAACCCAAAACCCGAAAACTCACGGGAACCACAGGCTAACAGAAACATAGTACGCTGCTCTAGCTCCAGAATATTTAAACAACTGAGAGAAAAGGAATAAACTAGATACTAAAGCTGGAACAGAATAGAGACTCCTGGTCTGCGGACGCGGCAGATATACCTCGAAGTCTCCGTGTATCTCCTCGCCTCAAGGATAGTGCGCCTGAATAGAGGTACCTGGATCTGCACATGAAAAAACATGCGCAGGAATGGCATGAGTACACCACAGCGGTACTCAGTAAGTGGCAAGCCTAACCTCGGTTGGGTAGTGACGAGGAAAGTCAGGGCCCTACTGAGGTAAAATATAATAATAATTAACAATATGAAAATCTGACAGAAATAATGAGTACAGCAGTGAGATAAGACAGGTCAACGAGGCAATAACAACTACACAAAGAACAAAATAAACACGGAATGACTACAACTCAATACCAAGGATAACAATGAGGGTCTCCCAGGATACCGTCCTGTAGCCCTTTTCTCAACTGTCCAGTAGATCTCCCGGGATACCGTCCCGTAGTCCAACTCATGTGCCAAACCGAAGGATCTCCCGGGATACCATCCTGTAGTCCAACCATCAATGTGCAGGGGGATCTATCGGGAATCTAACCCGCAGTCCCAAAGTAAAAGTGCAGGGGGATCTACCGGGAATCGAACCCGTAGTCCCAAAGTAAAAAAACAAGGGGGGGAGCTACCGGAATCCCACATCCGTAGTCCCAATATAAATGCGCAATCACAGCCAGAAGATACCAAGGAATGAATTACAAAAGACAAGCAACAGATAGTACTAGTCCTAGCATGCTTCACGTAGTACAGTCGAGGTAACTTAAGCAATTAGGCAGGTTAAATCAACTAAACATGCTTCTCTAATCTAGCACAGGTTATAATTGCAGGTAGAGTAAAGCAAATATGAAAGAAATTCGATCTCAATGTCTTAAGTAAAAATCAGGATTTTCAACAATCGGCTCAAGTACGCGCTCGTCACCTCACGTACAAGGCACTCAAATACCAAATAACAAATCCTAAGGGGAAAGGTCCCCCATACAAAGTTAGACAAGCCACTTACCTCGAACCGGCTCAAAATCAACTAGAAATCACGCCCTTGCCACGAGTATCCGACTCCAAATGGCCCAAATCTATTCAATTCAATTACACATTGTAAATAACATCACAAACAACTGGTTTTACTATTAAATTCAAAGCTACGACGTGAAATTAGGTAAAATGACCAAAATGCCCTTCAGGCCAATGCCTCGGAATCGAATAATTTTTACATTTTCAGAACCCTCGTACTCTCAGGAGTCTAACCATATAAAAATATCCCAAATCGGAGGTCAAACACCCACTCAAAAACCCAATAGTTTAGCCGATGAAGTTTCACCCAATTTTCCAATTTTTGATCCCAAATTCGAATTTTAATGATGGATTTAACTACAAAATGATGAAATATAACTAGGAGGGATTAAAGAAACGTTACCCAATAGTATTCTCTTCAAAACCCTATGAAAATCGCCCTTCCCCGGCTCAATTTGATTTTTCTAACTTATGAAATATAACCCTCGAAATTTCTATATCTGCACAGGCATTTCCACTTCTCCGGACAAGGGACCGCTTCTGCGGTCCCGCTTTTGCGGAAAACGAGCCGCTTCTGCGACTTTCACTAAAAATGCGACGTCCGCTTCTGCGGTTCAACAACCGCTTATGCGGATTTCTCATCGCTTCTGCGGTTTCAACCAAAACCCAAGGGCCGCATCGGCGACTATTATCTCGCAGGTGCGTGACCGCTTCTGAAGTTAAACTTCCGCACCTGCGGAAACTGAAGAAACACTCCAATTTCGCTCCTGCGATGGACAGGCCGCTTCTGCGGCTCTGCTTCTGCGGTTCCCAAGCCGCAGAAGCGAAAATACCAGAAGAGAAAAACCAGCTGCTGCAACATTTCAAAAACTTCTCCGTTAACCACCCGAAATCATCCCGAGGCTCCCGGGACCTCAACCAAAAGCACCAATAACACCTAATACCTCATTCAAACTTGTACCAATCCTTAAACCACCTATAACAACGCTGGAACTCGAATTAATCAATGATTTGAGCCTAAGAACTTCAAATTCCATCAAAACACACTTTCGATCAAAAACCTAACCAAAACACGTCTGAATGACCTGAAATTTTGCACACACATCCCAATTGACATGACGGAGCTACTGTAACTTCCGGAATTCCAATCCGACCCTCGGATAAAAAATTCACTATCGGACCGGAAACTTCAAAATTTCAAACTTCGGCATTTCAAGCCTAAATGAGCTACGGACTTCCAAAATACATTCCGAACACGCTCCCAACCCCGAAATCACCTAACGGAGCTAACGGAACCATTAGATTTTCATTCAGAGGTCGTCTTCACACTGTTCCGACTACGGATCACTTTACAACACTTAAGCTCTCATTTAGGGACTAAGTGTCCCAAAACTCTCCGAAACTCAACACCGAACGTCCCGACAAACCAAATTAGCAGAAATGAACTTAGGGGAAGCAGTTAATAAGGGATCAGGGTGTTAATTCATAAGACGACCGGCCGGGTCGTCACATCCTCCTACACTTAAACATTCGTTCGTCCTCGAACGAGCATAGAGAACATACCTGAAGTAGTGAAAAGATGAGGGTACTGGCTGTGCATATCCTGCTCGGTCTCCTAAGTCGCCTCCTTGGCCGGCTGACCCCGCCACTGAACCTTCACTGAAGCTATGTTCTTTGACCTCAACTTTCTGATCTGCCTGTCCAATATAGCCACTGGCTCCTCAACATAGAATAGATCCTTGTCCAACTGGACTGAACTGAAATCCAACACGTGAGAGGGATCACCGTGATACCTCCGGAGCATCGAAACATGAAATACCGGATGAACTCCGGCCAAACTGGGAGGTAAGGCAAGCTCATAAGCAACCTCCCCAACTCGCCTCAAGATCTCGAAAGGGCCAATAAACCTCGGACTCAGCTTTCCTTTCTTCCCAAACCTCATGACGCCTTTCATAGGCGAAACCCGAAGCAGAACCCGCTCACCAACCATATATGAAACATCACGAACCTTCCTGTCCGTGTAGCTCTTCTGTCTGGACTGGCTGTACGGAGTCTATCCTGAATCGTCTTAACCTTCTCCAATGCGTCCTAACCAACTCTGTGCCTAATAGCCTGGCCTCACCTGGCTCAAACCAACCCACCGGAGATCTACACCTCCTACCATATAAAGCCTCATACGGCGCCATCTGGATGCTGGACTGATAACTGTTGTTGTAAGCAAACTCCGCCAATGGCAAGAAATGATCCCAAGACCCTCCAAACTCAATCACACACGCACGGAGCATATCCTCAAGAATCTGAATAGTGCGCTCGGATTGTCCATCCGTCTGGGGGTGAAATGCTGTGCTCAACTCCACCCGAGTGCCTAACTCCTGCTGCACGGCTCTCTAGAACCGCGATGTAAACTTGGTACCTCTGTCTGAAATAATAGAAACTGGAATACCATGCAGACGGACGATCTCCCGGATATAAATCTCCGCCAACCGCTCCGATGAATAAGTGGTACACACAGGAATGAAATGAGCGGACTTGGTCAGCCGATCCACAATGACCCAAATGGCATCAAACTTCTTCAAGGTCGGTGGGAGTCCCGATACAAAGTCCATGGTGATGCGCTCCCATTTCCACTCCGGAATCTCTATCTACTGAAGCAACCCACCCGGGCGCTGGTGCTCATACTTCACCTGCTGGCAGTTAAGGCATCTAGACACATAACCAACTATATCTTTCTTCATCCGCCTCCACCAGTAGTGCTGCCTCAAGTCCTGATACATCTTTGCGGCACCCGGATGGATGGAATACCGCGAACTATGGGCCTCTGCTAGAATCAACTCTCGAAGACCATCAACATTGGGCACACAAATCCGGCCCTACATCCTCAATACCCCGTCATCTCCAGTGGTCACATCTCTGGCATCTCCACGTTGAACCTTGTCCTGAAGGACAAGCAAATGAGGGTCATCATACTGCCGCTCCCTGATACGATCAAACAAGGAGGACCGGGAAACCACACAAGCTAGAACCCGACTAGGCTCCGAAAGATCCAATCTCACAAACTGGCTGGCTAAGGCCTGAATATCCATCGCCATAGGCCTCTCTGAAGCTGGTAAATATGCCAAACTCCCCAAACTCTCCGCCCGGCGACCCAAGGCATCCGCCACCACATTGGCCTTGCCAAGGTGATACAGGATAGTGATGTCATAATCCTTCAGCAACTCTAACCACCTCCTCTGACGCATATTAAGATCCTTTTGCTTGAGCAAGTGCTGCAAGCTCCGATGGTCAGTATAGATCTCACAAGGCACAACGCACAAATAATGACGCCAGATCTTCAAGGCATGAACAATGGCAGCTAACTCAAGGTCGTGGACAGGGTAATTCTTTTCATGTATCTTCAACTGTCTGGACACGTAGGCAATCACCCTACAATAGGGATTTTTGCGCATTATTAGAGTGCACAGTCTTCAAATTCTACCTCAAATCAATTTAGATCCACATAATTATTTGTTGCTTGCCTGATCCAACGTAATCAGAGTCACTGAACCAATGGCAGATCCAATTATAAAAATATTTTTCTTTGTTTTGCATTGTATAAAAAAAAAATAGAAGCACGATCATACAGAGGTGGATCCAGAATTTTTACATGACGGGACACATTATTTTGCTCAACTAGTGCCTCCTAAAGGCTTTTAGTGTTCAGGGTGCCAATTGCTTTAGATTAACCATTTACAAGGTATATATTTGTATATATACAATATTTCGGCCAAAATTTACGGAGTCCGGTGACCCCTCGCCCATACACATGGGTCCGCCTCTGCGATCATATACAACATTAGAAATCAAACTTTTGCGCTCAAAATATTTTATAGACACAATTATAGAGAATATCAACATGCATCAAAATAATTAGAAGTAAAAGATGTCTAATTAAAATATGATATTAAGATATTAAATTAAACTGAGTTACATTAACTATGATTACTTAACCGTTTCTACGGCAGACAATAGATTTTCGGGATATGAAACCTCATAAGCTCCTTTCCTGTAACTCGTTTTTGCACATGCTACATGCATGTGTGTGATTGCCATTGCTTAAAGGCTCAAAGAGTCCTACGAACATTATCCTCTTCCCTTTTACCATCTTGATCAGAAAATTCAGTCCT
>NW_017673101.1:76040-80486 GCF_001879085.1 Nicotiana attenuata | reverse complement strand
AATACCATAAGATATACGTAAAAATTGATGATAAGCACTCGAGCAATTCACATGCTACGGGCATCCACTCGTACTTGAGATAAAGTTTATCTAGGCGACCATTTCCTTGACAACCGAATATTTCTTTCACAAATAGAAAGGAGATATGAATTTTATTAGGAAAATAAATAATTATAGATCTAACTATCATGTAATAAAATCACAGGAGGTTGCTCGTAATCCTCTTGAGTGACTTAAATGCTTTAGTTGTAGTTTTGTAATGTACAATGAATATAGTAATAGAATTAGTATTAAGTTATATTAATCGTTTTAAGAAATTGATGAGACGTTAAAGATTGTAAGGAAAATGTTTCTCTAAGTAGTCGTTTCTATAATAGTTGTGACTTTTCGCATTGTAGTTGTCTAAACCCAACTTTTACAAAGGTGGCTTTTGGATTTTTCAAAATATCATATAAAATAAAGGGAGAAAAGTAAAAACTTGAGGTAAAAAATAAATAGGATAGTTAGGTTAAAACATATATTTATATTTTTGTACAAAAATATTATAAGAGTAGTGTTTCAGTGGAGGGCATTTCAGTAATTTAACTTTTGACTTAAGAGCTTCCCACTTTAATATAGTATAATTATATACTTTGTGACACAACATCTGTTAGCGATGGCACGATTAAATTGATGAATTGAGAAACTGTTATTACAGGAATTTTTATTCTCACCAATCATTTATCATGCTAATCAAACTGATTTAAGCATGCAATTGGATTGTACAAGCAGTACAATTAATTATAACTTACAATTGGTTTCGGTAGAATTATCACAAAAAAAAAAAAAAAATGAAAACAAAGAGTAATCTTTACTATATTCTCGTGTCTCAATATTGTAGTTAAGTTGAGCATGTATAGGAAAGCAATGAAAATAGAATAGAGGATTGTCTCATTACTTCACGTGTTAAAACTTTTTTTTTTGGTCATAAGGAAGTACTTGTATTAATAGAAGTTAAAGACTAACATCATTATAGGGAGCAAGATGCATCACAGGCATCGAAGTGACTAAACTAGAAACATTAGGAGTTACTACAAGTACCCCTGCATGGGGTGCATTATTAAACAAAACATCAGTACTACAAAAACTAGGTAGATCAGAGGGCGTTTGTGTTGAGGAACTAGGGGAAAACTTGTTGGTGTTTTTAACGAGCCTCCGGTGCGTTGTTCCTGCTTGATCTTGCTGGTAGAATGTCTAGACAAAAGGTGGCGGGGTTGAAAAATGTAGACAATTTGTCACGACCCGAATTTCCCACCGTCGGGATCGTGATGGCGCCTAACTCTTTGAATGCTAGGCAAGCCAACAGATACAGTTCTAACACATTAATCATTAACCAAAACAGTAATTAATAATATTTTAAGCTAACAATTAAGAGGTGCGGAAATATTAACATAACAAACATGTGCACGGCATAACCCTTCGTGCTTTTACTCTCGTCCTTACCATAAAAAACAACCGAAACGGCATGGCATCACCCTTCGTGCATTAACTCTCTCATAACATGGCATGACATCACCCTTCGTGCATTATCAATATCAGAATACGGCACGGCATCACCGTTCGTGCATTAACACTCACTCACAAAATATTGCACGGTATCACCCTTCGTGTTTTACACTCTTCCTCACCCAAACAACAGAAACAATAACAACCCGGCAAGGAAATCATAAATAAACAACCTCGTTTCATCATTTTCCCAAACTTTTCCCAAAAAGTCAAAAATCGACTACGGGCCCGCTTAGTCGAAACTCGAGGTTCGGACCGAAACCCATTCACCCATTCACCCACGAGTCCAAATATATAATTAGTTTCGGAATCCGACCCCAAATCAAGGTCTAAATCCCAATTATACATAAATCCCTAATTCTACCCAAACCCCCAATTTCTACCATGAAAATCCTAGATTTTTGGATGAAAATTGATGAAATGCAATGGGTAATTGAAAGAAAGTGATTTAGAATCATATACCAACACTTTGGGGAAGAACTTGCCTCTTGAAAATCGCCTCTAAGCTTCCTTGGTTTTGAAAATATTAAAGAATGAGAGACTGTCGTTTTTTATTCTGTTTTGAAAACACTGGACAGGCTTTGTTCGCGTTCGCGAAGCTTGCGTCCAGAAGGGCCTTCGCGTTCGCAAAGAGTTGCTCGCTTTCGCGATGGTCCTTCCCCCTTGATCATCGCGTTCGCGGGACTTGGACCGTGTTTGCGAAGAACAACTCAGAGATTCCCAGCCCACCTCATTTCTACTCTACGCGTTTGCGAGATATCCGTCACGTTCGCATACAGCCCCCCAGTTCTCCGCGCTCGCGACCATGGCTTCGCGATTGCGAAGAACAATCCCCAGCCCAGGTTGCACTTCACGCTCACGAGAGTTGCTTCGCGAACGCGAAGCACAAGGTACCAGCATACCAGAAGCAGCAACACAACAGAAATTTCTTAGTTTAAACATCCCGTAGCCTATCCGAAACTCACACGAGCCCTTGGGGCTCCAAACCAAATATGCACAACAACTCTAAAAATATCATACGGACTTGCTCGTGTGATCAAATCGCCAAAATAACGTCTAAAACTACGGATTTAACACCAAAACTCATGAAATCCTTAAGAACACTTGAAATTTCTATTTACACAACCGGACGTCCGAATCACGTCAAATAAATCCCGTTTCTCACCAAATTTTACAGACATGACTCAAATACCATATTAAACCTGTACCAGGCTCCGAAACAAAAATACGGGTCCGATACCAATAAGATCAAACATTATTCAATTTCTGAAAACCATTGTATTTTCAGTTAACAATTTTCTTCAAAAATTCATTTCTCGGGCTAGGGACCTCGGAATTCAATTCCGGGCATACGCCCAAGTCCCATATTTTACTACGGACCATCCGGGACTGTCAAATCACGATCCAGGTCTGTTTACTCAAAATTTTACCGAAGTCAACATAAATCAATTTGAAAGGCAAAACTCAATATGTTTCTCAAATTTCACATAAAGGCTTTCCGGAAACGCACCGGACCGTGCACGCAAATCAAGGAGAAAAAAATGAGGTTTTGAAGACCTCGAAACCCCGAATTGGGTTCTAAAACATGAGATGACCTTTTGGATCATCACATTCTCCACCTCTAAAACAACCGTTCGTCCTCGAACGAACATTAAAAAGTACCCGAGCTAGTGAAAAGATGGGGATATCTGTTCCGCATATCGAACTCAGACTCCCAGGTAGCAGCCTCAACAGGATGACCTCTCCACTACACACGAACCGAAGGATAACTCTTCGATCTCAACTGACGATCCTGCCTGTCTAAAATGGCTACCAGCTCCTCCTCGTAGGTCAAATCCTTGTCCAGCTGGACAGTGCTGAAATCTAATATGTAGGATGGATCGCCGTGATACTTCCGAAGCATGGACACATGAAATACTGGATGTACCGCTGATAAGCTTGGTGGCAAAGCAAGTCTGTAAGCCACCTCTCCTACTCGATCAAGAATCTAAAAAGGCCCGATGAACCTAGGGCTTAACTTGCCTTTCTTCCCAAATATCATCACACCCTTCATGGGTGACACCCGAAGCAATACTCGCTCTCCGACCATGAATGTCACATCACGAACCTTACGACCGGCATAACTCTTTTGCCTGGACAGAGCTGTACGAAGCCTATCCTGAATGATCTTAAACTTATCCAAGGCATCCTGTACTAAATCTGTACCTATTAACCGAGCCTCCCCCAGCTCAAACCATCCAACCGGCGACCGACACCGCCTATCGAATAATGCCTCATAGGGAGCCATCTGGATGCTCGACTAATAGGTGTTGTTGTAGGAAAACTCCGCTAACGGCAATAACTGATCCCAAGAACCTCCAAAATCCATAACAGATGCGTAGAGCATATCCTCCAAAATCCGAATAGTACACTTGGACTGTCCGTCTGTCTGAGGATTAAATGTTATGCTCAACTCGACCCGCGTACCCAACTCACGCTGAATTGCCCTCCAGAAATGCGAGGTAATATGTGTACCTCAATCAGAAATGATAGACACAGGCAGACCATGAAGATGAACGATCTCACAGATATAGATCTCTGCTAACCACTCCGAAGAAAAGGAGACTGCCACAGGAATGAAATGCGCCGACTTAGTCAGCCTATCCACAATAATCCAAACTGCATCAAACTTCCTATGAGTCCGTGGGAGCCCAACAACAAAGTCCATAGTGATATGCTCCCACTTCCACTCAAGAATCTCAATCTTCTGAAGCAAACCGCCAGGTCTCTGATGTTCGTACTTTACTTGCTGACAATTTAAACACCGAGCTACATATGAAATAATATCCTTCTTCATCCTCCTCTACCAATAATGCTGTCGCAAGTCCTGATATATCTTAGTGGTTCCCGAATGAATAGAAT
>NW_017673101.1:58821-69476 GCF_001879085.1 Nicotiana attenuata | reverse complement strand
GATAAAGCATGAATATTACGTATAAAGGAATACAACAGTCACAAGTATAAGACTCACTCGCATGCTATGACCCGGAAAAAATGGATAGATACTCTTCACCTTACCTATACGTCGTACTCAACAACTAAACACGTAGCAAATAAGGAAACAACACCTAATCCCTTAAGCTAAGGTTAGCTACAACACTTACCTCGATTCCACAGCCAAACTCAAGCCTCAAATACCGCTTTTCCTCTAGATTTCACCTCCAATCCACTCGTATCTAACCACAATTAACTCAATATCATCAATTATTGCTAAGGGAATCAACTTCAATGCATAAGTTTAGTTTTCCCAAACTTTTCCCCAAAAAGTCAAAAACCGACTCCGGGCCCGCTTGGTCGAAACTCGAGGTTCGGACCAAAACCCATTCACATATTCACCCACGAGCCCAAATATATAATTAGTTTCAGAATTCGACCCCAAATCGAGGTCTAAATCTCAATTATACAAAAATCCCTAATTCTACCCAATCCCCCAATTTTTACCATGGAAACCCTAGATTTTTGGATGAAATTGATGAAATGCAATGGGTAATTTAAAGAAAGTGGTTTAGAATCATATACCTACACTTTGAGGAAGAAATCGCCTCTTGAAAATCGTCTCTAAGCTTCCTTGGTTTTGAAAATATGAAAGAATGAGAGACTCCCGTTTTTCATTCTGTTTTAAAACACTAGACAGGCCTTCTTTGCGTTCGCGAAGGGCATGTTGCGTTCGCGAAGCATTGTGGCCAGAAGGGCCTTCACTTTCGCGAAGAGTTGCTCGCGTTCGCGATGGTCCTTCCCCCCTGACTATCGTGTTCGCGGGCCTTGGACCGCGTTCGCGAAGAACAACTCAGAGATTCCTAGCCCACCTCCTTTCTAATCTATGTGTTTGTGAGATGCCGGTCGCGTTCGCGAAGAGCAGCCCCCCAGTGCTCCGTGTTCGCGATCATGGCTTCGCGTTCATGAAGAACAATTCCCTCACCAGCCCAGGTTGCACTTTGTGTTCACGAGAGATGCTTCGCGAACGCGAAGCACAAGGTACCAGCATACCAGAAGCAGCAACACACACTACTGGAAATTCACCTATGGCTACACATGGAAAACCGTTCCAATAGGTAAGAAAACCGTTGCCATAGATGTATTGCAACGGTTCAGCGCCCGTTCCACAAGCTGTCGTGCCAATAGAGCTTATGGAACGGTTTTTGGAACGGTTCCAATAATCGTTGCTATAGAACGGTCTATCGCTACGGTTTTCCTTCTAACTGTTGGAACGATTATTCTTATCAAATGCAACGGTTAATAAACGTTACCGTAACGTTACATGCAACGGTCGATAACCGTTACTATATCTATTAAACCGTTATGGGTATTACATAAATGGCAATGATTTCTTTACGATATTGCAACGATTGAACTACCTATTGCAACGGTTTGTAGATTATTTTGGAACAGTTTGCAGGTCCTATGGCAATGGTTCTCTTACATATTGCAACGATTGTTAGATTATTTTGGAACGGTTTTTAGATTATTTGGAACGGTTTTTAGATTATTTGGAACGGTTTGCAGGTCCTATGGCAACGGTTGACCTACCTATTGCAACGGTTCGTATATTATTTTTGATCAGATTGCAGGTCATATGGCAACGGTTTTGTTAGCTGTAACAATTTAATTGAATTGAAAATAGTGCCCCCTGTTGTAAATAAAGAATTTACATATATATACAATAAACTATAAAACACTAAAATTTATATAAATACAAAATGAAACTTTTCATAATCTAAAATGTCCGACAAGTTAATAATAAATCCATAGATAGTGATGAAACAAATAACATACATTTGATATTTCAAGATCAAAAGTTTTAAAATATTTTGATAACAAACAATCGCAGAAACCGCCACATGCATCTACAACAATCTAACAATTCAAAATTCAAGTAAGGTCTAAATCTTCATCACTGCCTCCGTCTTCCATCTCTTCGTCTACTCCACCTACAAAAGAGATGTGAGAGGTTAAATGTCCCCAACATAAAATTATTTTTGCACCCAAGTAATAGAAACAGAGAGAAAAAACTTTTAACAGAAACACATGAACAAGTGCATATTGTGAGTATCCATTGCATATGTATAACGTACACCTCCTAATGCAAATTCCTGACAAGATGTGAAAATGATGCTTCTTCAAGCTGACCAGTTTGCAGCTTGGCAAACTTTATAAGCATTCAATTCAGGGAGTAACTAAAATTAACCAGAAAACCAAAAGCAAAGTCAAGAGGTTCACAACAGGAGGAAAAACCATCAAGCGTTCGGAAAAGGAACTAACTACTTTGTATTCCCATATTCTAGGACAAAAGACCAGAATTAAGCTAACATAGTACAGTTATGTACCAACAAAACTCCTGGCAGAACCATCATTGCTTTAAGAAGCCAATACTCCAACAAAAATGAACTTTCAACAGACTGAACAAATGCATTAGCGATTATGAATAATAGAACATTGACCACAAGTTTATCCAGTCTATCTCTCCAACAAGAGTTGTCTTTATAACTATTATATTTAGTAGAGCAATCAGAGTAGAAATTACCATTACTGCCCAGAGTTATTAGACCACTTAAAAGAAGTAATGAAATCCAAATCAACAAAGAAAATAGGGAATGACAGTACTCTTTCGAACTCTTGCGCACTGATAAAGAAAGAGAGCGAGAGAGCGCACAGTGAGAAGCAACATAAAAAAGAGGAGAAGAAGAGGAAAGAGAAGACGTGTAACATTTGCTACGGACTAACCTTGGTTGTTACTGCCAACGGATGGACGATTGATTGGTTGAATAGCACCTTGTTGTGCAGAAGCAGCTTCGCCATGTGCACGAGCACTGAATATAGCATGTCAGGATCAAGTCTTAAATCGGGGTTGAGACGTTGAAGTCGTGTAACGACGTTCACCGTAATATCTTGTTCCATAGCATCCTTTTGTGCATTGAGCTCTTCCAGTATTTTTTCCTTTTGTGCATTGAGCTTTTCCAATAATTTTTGTTGCATCCTCTCTTACATTTCCTCCATTTTTTGTTCCATTCTCTCATCAGTAGCATTCAGAGGATCCAAAATCTCCTTTTTTTAAGACAATTTTGTTAACTCCTCGTCCATACAATCTTGCCCGACCTGGGTGCTCAGGTCCCATGACTGATGCAAACGCATCAACTGAATCACTACCATCTCCACTTTCTTGATTTGATTGTATTCTCTCCATTTCAGCCTACAAACCAAATGCAAGAGAATAGAGTATAAGTAAATAAAACTAAGTTGATAATTAAGAACAAATAAATAATCACGATAATCTTTAAACCAGAAATTTCTTACAATTTTACTAATTGTATTCTCATAAGAGCTTTTGTATACTCGACCAGGTTTTCTTTTTCTTGTAGCCACAAAGATATCCTTACTTGATAGAGTATCCGAAGTATCAGCCATTTCCTTCTTTTTTTCCTAGTGACATAAAAATTGGTATAATAATGTTTTCATTCAAAGTTAGCAAGTTCATACTTAAAGAAAAATAAGAGAAAAAAATCAAACCTCGATGATTTGAGCAAAACTTGTTTTGCCAGCAGTGTGTGGATGCTTCAACTTTTTTCGATTCTCGATATTGGTTTCAGACGTTTTCTGCAAATAAACAAGCAAAGATTGACAAGGGGCCACTCTCTTTTGTGATTTCAAATATAGGATGCATGTGTATATAAAGCCATGATTGTTCCATTCTTTATCTAGACAACATTAAAGCATCTACGATGTTAAGATTCATCTATTATGTTAGGATGCTCAATTGAACTTCAACATTATTCATACTTAACTTGCACAATTGAAGCATGCTTAATCAATATGAAATAGTATGTTATTCTAAACTCCTATAATTAGTCTGATGATCTGAACCACATGGCATCTAATAATCTATTCTTCTTATAGTCTTGCCTTCCTAAAGAATGTTTCATATGTGAGCCTGTACATTATCTCTTTGGCTGTCTGTGCTCTATCATAACTTTAAACAAAGTTCATGCTTATCTCTCACACTCTTGCTTATGTTTCGATGTTGTATTGTCACATAGAAGACACTAAACCTTGCTAAACCCCTACAGGTTGATTGAAACTGACTAAAAGACTTAAATGAACCTTCAGGTATTACTTGCTTTGTTTGAATATGATACAATGTCTTAGCTCTCAAGGAACCTAGTGTGAATACGAGGCTAGGGACTATTGAAACCAACTTACTTGTTTTAGTATCTCTGCTGATACTCTTCTATTTCTTTAGTTACATGACAATGTAAAAATAACCAGGCAAATGCCAATGGACCAGCTTCCGGTTCATCAAATTCCAGAAGAAACTTATCATGATCGTGACAACACTTGATGCGACCATCTGATTATTAGCAACTTATTGCCTAAGAAGTTGGTTTTGTCAAATGTTACCTAATTGTTCATTAAGTGAACAATCTACCAGCAACCAGAAGAACATAAAGGTAACACGTTCGCCGGGTCTGTCCTAGATGATAATGCAAATTGACATAGTCCAACACTACAATAATTGAAGTTAGTTGAATACCTTAAAGTTGAGAATTTGCAAAAGCTACTCAAGGAGCCATATCATAGCTGCTCTACTTTGATGAGCATCCATGAGCATATAAAGCCACTACATGGTGAGGAGCCAATGACCACCAAAAACATATATGACTTTTGTGAGGTTTATTTCAGGGATTTGATGTTCCTTTGTTCACATAAGAGTATTACCATGACAAAAGATTGGCCGCTCCAGAACCTCTAACTCTGAGTAACAAGACAGATTCACAGCTGCAAAGAAACTACAACTAAAGCACTGTCTAAGCTCCAAGATGATTAAACATTGGACACATCTATAGCCCCTAGGCCAGTAAGTTAGAAGTTCACAGACTACATAACAATGGAAATATAGACGCTGGATATAAGAGTATTTCACCATCAATTTGCTCAAGGTTGTTTAGGCCAGCTGAAAACAGAGTAAAATGGTAGATCTGCTCCTAGTTATGAACCCCTGACTAACCTACATATAGGTTATAGAGGTTGAAGACTCCTGAAAACTTGAACTTTGTATCTCTTCTATTTCTTTAGTTACATGACTCAATTGTTTTGAACTACTGAAATAACATGCTGTTATTCTTTTCCCTTAATTGCAGTTTGGAGTGCCAGACCTTACTCCACTTCTCACTTCTCGTGGACATATGATTTCACCTTTTTCTTAAAAAAATTGTCTTAAATCCAAAATAATGACAAGAATAACTTGGACTAATTTCCAGTTGCATCCTGATAGTGGAAAGGAATCACTTTGGCTTCACACAGAGTTGGCGAAAGTTTGATGTAATTACCTTGGCGGCATCGGAGTTCCAATAGTCAAGAAGATCTTCAAAGTGATACGCCGAAACATTTTGTGGCCTATTCTCCATTCGAAGCTCATCATTCTCATATGCATCAAAGTGATTTTTCGTCAACTGACTTTTATACTTTCTCCAAGCAGTACAAACTGAATCAAAAACCCAATTCTTCGCCTCTTCAGGAATGTCATATTTTTACTACAAATTTAGTGCAATTGGGTAAATATAAGAAATGTGAAATATCAACGCTTATTGAACATTAGGAACTTCAAACCTTGACATATTTCCAAATATCATTTTTTTATCTACTTTCCTCCAATCAAATACATTAAGAGGACAAAAGGTCTCATTCCTTCCCAACGTGCCGAGGAAGCTACCCAACTCTTTCACAACTTCATTAGTAGGACCAATGGGTTGATTGAACTCATTTAGCATGATTATTTTTGTAACACCCCGCATATTCGGACTAGGTATGGATATGTTAAATGGGTATTAATTTGATATTTTAGACATATGAAGTCCTAGAGGGATGATTGTGGGTGAAAATAGTTGTTTCAAAATCAAGATGGAATGTGAGGTGCATAAGATTTGGCAAAATCGACTAAGTTTGCAGAAGGTCTGTATTCCCTTAGTGTTTAGTGAAAATGTGTAAGGAATTTGAGAAAACTTAAAGCATGAAAGTTGTAGGCCTTTGAAATTTCTTTCCAACGATATATTATGGAGCCTGAACAGATCTCTGTGAAAAAAGTTATGTGCGTTTTTCGGAACAGTACGCGTATGCGTGAACACTCGCGCGAACAAGCCTTCAGGTGCGCCAACTCGCGTGTGGGAGGCAGTGTTACTGCCGTTGAGCACGAACTCTCGCGCGAACAGGCCTCCAGGTGCGCGAACGCGCGCGTGGGGAGGTCGTTTTAAAGCTATATTTCGTCCCCCACAGCCCCAAAACATAAAAACTTGCTCTAGAAAGGGGAACTCTCAAAAACCTAACTCCTTAAGGGTCCTTCAACCACCCAAGGTAAGTTCTAATGGTGATTTTAAGTTAATTTCAATTTCCCAACATCTTATTAACATGGGTAAACCCTCCATATCATTAGATATTCGATTGGGACACCATTGTTGAGATAAGAAACCCTAGAACTCGAATTCAAGAAGATTGAACGTCAAAAAGGTAATATCTTCACCCTCTAATTAATTCTAACATTGGTTTAATGATTATAAACCCTAGTTCATGAGATATGAGTTGATGGGATTGATAGAAAAGCATGAAAAATTATAGGATTGGGTTGTTGATTGTTGATTATTGATTAAAGATATCGTTTATCTTATGGGTGATAAAAAAGGGTATTGAACATAGCAATTTGATGCTTTAGAATTTATCTAGGAACAAGAGAATGGGTCATTGGGTGTAGAGACACCATTAATAAGGACTATGAAGCTTTATTTTCACCAAGTGTTTGATAAGATGCTTAAGTGACTAAAACATGAGAATCATTGCTAATATGGAATCCCTTTGACTTGTATTGATTTAGATTAAAGTTGGAAGGGGTTGACAAACATTGTATTATGCTCAAGAGCAGGAAGTTAAGGTATGTGAGGCTAAGTTTCTATGTTTGGGAATTTTAATGATTCTCCCTACACTACGTTTCTTTTACAACGTATCAATTGCCTCAGAAATACAGTTAAGCCTAGTTCCTTGAATAGTTGTAGAACTTCTACTCCCTGGCTTCATAACTCGTTCATGACTTTCATTCTGAACGTTGTGAGCTCAGTTCGTATTCAATATAGACTTGGGTTTGATTCCCCGAAGTCTCAGTATAGCTTACTCAGCATGTCATAAACAGTTGCAGTTTCAGTGTTCATAACCAGTTCAAGAATACATGTCTCATTCCAGTCCTACTCAGTATTCCAGTATTATGTAACTTAGTAGAATTCAGTATTCTCGTATTATGTAACTCAGTATGATTCAGTATTCCAGTATAATGTAACTCAGTGTGATCCAGTATTCCAGTATCATATAACTCAGCGTGATTCAGTATTTCACTATTATGTATTGCAGTATGATTCTCAGTTCCTGATTTTAAATCCCTGAATGTTGAACACCTATCTTTGGGCCTGAGGCCGCAGCAAATGCTTTATGCATCTTTGGGCCTGAGGCCGCAGCTAATGCTTTATGCATCTTTGGGCCTGAGGCTGCAGTTTATGCTTTATGCATTTTGGACCTGAGGTCGCAGTTATGTATACGTATACTTGGGCCCGAGGCCGCAGCTTGTGCACATATATATATTGGGCCTGAGGCCGCAGTTTAATATTCAGATAAACAGGTTGTTCATCATTTAGAAGAGGGAGTATTCATATCCTTACTTCCTTTATTCAATTCAGTTATCAATTATCAGTTATCTTTTCAGTTATCAGTTATATGTTATCTTTTCAGTTATCTGTTATCAGTTATCTTTTCAGTTATCAGTTATGAGTTATCTTTTCAGTTATCCGTTCAGTTACCAGTTCTCACTTCAGTTTCAGTTTCAATAGTTATCATTTCAGTTATCAGCTTAGTTTCAGTTTCAGCATTTATAATTCTTTCTTTCAGTTGCTTTACATACCAGTACAATTCTAATGTACTGACGTCCCTTTTTGCCCGGGGCCTGCATCTCACAATGCAGGTAATGATTAGCAGGTTGATGATTCAGAATGCTAGGATTCTCGTACCCGCTAATTTGGTGATCCCTAGTTCTTTCGGGGCATTATCATTAGTTTTCAGTACTTAAAGGCAGTCAGTTTTTCAGTATATTATTAGAGGCTTCATAGACTAGAATAACAGTTAGACAGAGTCACAGACTTTCATATTAAGCCATGTTGGCTACAAATATGTTTCAGAATTGTATTAGTATTTCCGCACTTTGATTTATATCATCCACAATTTTTAGTATATCAGCATGTGTTAGTTTATCTTCTGCATTTAGTATGTTATGATACCACATGTTGATTCAGCCAGCCAGTTGGTTCGCTCGGTCACATGTAGTCGGGCGCCGAGTGCCGTGTTACGTCCAGGCCCAGGTTCGGGGCATGACATAGCTTGGTATCAGAGCACTAGGTTCAAGATTCCTAGGGAGTCTATGAAGCCGTGTCCAGTGAAGTTTCCTTTATATATGTGTGCCGGCCACTCATATAAATGGTTAACTACCAAGACATTCAGGATTGTCTCACCTCTTTCTACTCTAGATCGTGCCATGAAACTTGGAGTAATAGGTAATCTTCTTTTCCTATTGAATTCCAAACGTATTGGATGCCCAAGCGACGCGCATGAGAAACCTAAGGTCCTAGAGAGGATAATTGCCCATTGGGGTATAATTATGGAGTACAACTTGGTAAATATGAGACTTGAGAGGATGTCAAAAGTGGGATGCAATGGATACTGGCACACATTAGAGCATAACCTTATCAGAAAGTACAAAGCAGTTATGATGTCTTATGGTTATTAGTTTACCTTAGTTACCAGTTATACAATCTTTCATTTAGCAAGTTTATGGTTACGCCAGTATTCGGTTATATGTTTACCAGATCTCCAATTTTTAGTGTATCAAAATTTTTATAGACTTGTGAGTATACAGTGAGGCATATGGATGCTCAGAGAGTATGTAAGTAATAGTGATTATAGCAAAATCTTCGCATATTTTAGGGATTAAGACCCAAGACTCATTGGATGGTGCATAAAGTGATTTATCAGATATGTATGGCAGTGTATCTGTATGTCAGACCCCATGGTGTATCAGGTTAAGAATTCAACCGCAGCGGGCATAGGATCGATCACTAAAGTTTTGGACAGAAAAGAGCCTAAGGGAAATGTAGCTAAGAATAATATGATGTACGAAATGAGAACCAAGAGCAGGCAACATTGAATTTTAGGGAATGATTTTATGTCGTTTAGATTTATTCAAATCAGAACTAGAAAGTACCATGTTAGTGAATTTATATACGAAGTGGCTATTATTGTGAGATAAAAGATATGACAGTTTCCCTTGATATGACTATGTGTTTAGGTTGGAGGTTTATAGTCTGAAGTGATTTTGAAGTGTATAGAAAGCTTGGGGTTAGATATTCCAATTTTGTTAAGACAAATGAACTTTCCCTAAGTGCGATTCATGTGCATGGTTCAAAAAGAATGATAGCGTGCGGCAAAAGAATATGATCGGATGGTGAGGGAAGTTAGGAGTAACCTTATGCTCCACTTTAGTTATTCAAAGCAGAGCAAGAAAACATGATGCTAGCAGGGGGTTAGTAAAAGAATAGTAAATAAGTTTGAGTAAATACAGTGAATTAGCAATTTCAGCAGAGCTAGTAGAGGTAAGATTTGATTCACTTAGCCGGGTTAACTCTAGTGAGTGGATGATAGTTTGAAATACCGAACATGTGTTAGAACCCAAAGAGTTTAAGTTAAACCCGAAGTACAGTAACCGTGAAAAAAAATATAGCTAGTAGTAAAAGAGCAAGCAGTAGAAGAATAGCTTTTAGGAATTATCGAAATGTGGTTTCTCCAAGATTGACAGTGTGAGCAGAGTTAGATTATTAAGATTGTGTATGATAGTTGTGAATACATTAGCTTTCCGTCATGTGAATAATTTAGTTTTTCCTAGCTCAGAAGTAAGTTGGAAGATGAGTCGTTATTGGGGTAGAATGGAAGGAATTGCCGAAAATAAGGAAAGTTATTCGGATCCCAACAAAAAGGGAAGGATCCGCAAGTATAAGACCTTTGGTCTAAGGGGGTGATGTGAAAACCATCAGTAAGTGCAGTTAGAGATTTGAAATTCGAATAGTAGCATGGGATATGAAAAAGAAAATTAGTTCGGTAATGAGGGAAAATTGTATAACTACCACAAGGATTATGTTTAGCATGTGTAAGAAAAACAAGTGAGTAGAACGATCACCGAGTTTAGTCATTGATGATAAAGTGATCACAGAAAGCTATAAAATCATGCCCAGTTATGTATCACGAGGGTAGTGCCATTGCACGAGACTCTAGTCTTCGGAGTACTGGTTAAAGACTTAGCTCACAATAATTCTATAAGTGTTTTCAGGAAATTCTTAAAAAGATAAAGTGTGGGAAGTATAACTCATGATTGAGGTAGATAAGAGAACTCTGGTAAATGAAGTTCGCCAGCCAAGATAGGAGTTCGACTTCGGGCTCTAAAGATGACGGAGTTGTTGTCTAGAACAGGACTTGTTCCCCCTTAGTAGCCGTTGAGAA
>NW_017673101.1:30880-58006 GCF_001879085.1 Nicotiana attenuata | reverse complement strand
CTACTCATGTCAGTACAATACTTAGATATTCATGCTAGCTTAGTACTCTAATATTGATGTTAGTTCAATCCTCAAATATTCGTGCCAGTTCAATATTCAGATTCCATGTTAGTTCAGTATTCACGTATTCATGGCAGATCAATATTCAGTCAATGCAGTTCAGTTCAGTATCTCAGCAGTTCAGTAATCATGTATTCATTATGTTTAGTATGCAAGTGTTAATGAAAGTTCATGGTTCCACCAGACACGTTTAAGGTCCGGAGTTAGCAGAAGTTACAGTCAGGACAATCATTCGAGGACGAATGATCCCAAGGGGGAGAGAATGTAACACCCCGTACATTCGGACTAGGTATGGATATGTTAAATGGGTATTAATTTGATATTTTAGACATATAAAGTCCTAGCGGGATGATTGTGGGTGAAAATAGTTGTTTCAAAATCAAGATGGAAAGTGAGGTGCATAAGATTTGGCAAAATCGACTAAGTTTGCAGAAGGTCTATATTCCATCAGTGTTTAGTGAAAATGTGTAAGGAATTTGAGAAAACTTAAAGCAAGAAAGTTGTAGGCCCTTGAAATAGCTTTCCAACAATATATTATGGATCTCGAACGGTTCTCTGTGCAAAAAGTTATGTGCTTTTTTCGGAACAGTACGCGTATGCACGAACACTCGCGCAAACAAGCCTTCAGGTGCGCGAACTCGCGCGTGGGAGGCAGTGTTACTGCCGTTGAGCACGAACTCTCGCGCGAACAGGCCTCCAGGTGCATGAACTCGCGCGTGGGGGGTCGTTTTAAAGCTATATCTCGTCCCCCACAGCCCCAAAACATAAAAACTTGCTCCAGAAAGGGGAACTCTCAAAAACCTAACTCCGTAAGGGTCCTTCCACCACCCAAGGTAAGTTCTAATGGTGATTTTAAGTTAATTTCAATTTCCCAACATCTTATTAACATGGGTAAACCTTCCATATCATTAGATATTCGATTGGGACACAATTGTTGAGAGAAGAAACCCTAGAACTCGAATTCAAGAAGATTGAACGTCAAAAAGGTAATATCTTCATCCTCTAATTAATTCTAACATTGGTTTAATGATTATAAACCCTAGTTCATGAGATATGAGTTGATGGGTTTGATAGAAAATCATGAAAAATTATAGGATTGGGTTGTTGATTGTTGATTATTGATTAAAGATATCGTTTATCTTATGGTGATAAAGAAGGGTATTGAACATAGCAGTTTGATGCTTTAGAATTTATCTAGGAACAAGAGAATGGGTAATTGGGTGTAGAGACACCATTAATAAGGACTATGAAGCTTTATTTTCACCAAGTGTTTGATAAGATGCTTAAGTGACCAAAATATGAGAATCATTGCTAATATGGAATCCCTTTGACTTGTATTGATTTAGATTAAAGTTGAAAGGGGTTGACAAACGTTGTATTATGCTCAAGAGCAGGAAGTTAAGGTATGTGAGGCTAAGTTTCTATGTTTGGGAATTTTAATGATTCTCCCTACACTACCTTTCTTTTACAACGTATCAATTGCCTCAGAAATACAGTTAAGCCTAGTTCCTTGAATAGTTGCCGAACTTCTATTCCATAGCTTCATAACTCGTTCATGACTTTCATTCTGAACGTTGTGAGCTCAGTTCGTATTCAATATAGACTTTGGTTTGATTCCCCGAAGTCTCAATATAGCTTACTCAGCATGTCATAAACAGTTGTAGTTTTAGTGTTCATAACCAGTTCAAGAATACATGTCTCATTCCAGTCCTATTCAATATTCCAGTATTATGTAACTCAGTAGAATTCAGTATTCCAGTATTATGTAACTCAGTATGATTCAGTATACCAGTATAATGTAACTCAGTGTGATCCAGTATTCCAGTATCATATAACTCAGCGTGATTCAATATTTCACTATTATGTAATGCAGTATGATTCTCAGTTCCTGATTTTAAATCCCTGAATGTTGAACACCTCTCTTTGGGCCTGAGGCCGCAGCTAATGCTTTATGCATTTTTGGGCCTGAGGCCGCAGCTAATGCTTTATGCATCTTTGGGCCTGAGGCCGCAGTTTATGCTTTATGCATTTTGGACCCGAGGTCTCAGTTATGTATACGTATACTTGGGCCCGAGGCCGCAACTTGTGCACATATATATATATTGGGCATGAGGCCGCAGTTTAATATTCAGATAAACAGGTTGTTCATCATTCAGAAGAGGGAGTATTCATATCCTTACTTTCTTTATTCAGTTCAGTTATCAGTTATCAGTTATCTTTTCAGTTATCAGTTAGTTATCAGTTGTCAGTTATCAGTTATCTTTTCATTTATCAGTTCAGTTATCAGTTATCAGTTACCAGTTCAGTTATCAGTTATGAGTTATCTTTTCAGTTATCCGTTCAGTTACCAGTTCTCACTTCAGTTTCAGTTTCAATAGTTATCATTTCAGTTATCAGCTTAGTTTCAGTTTCAGCATTTATAATTCTTTCTTTCAGTTGCATTACATACCAGTACAATTCAAATGTACTGACGTCCCTTTTTGCCCGGTGCCTGCATCTCACAATGCAGGTAATGATTAACAGGTTGATGATTCAGAACGCTAGGATTCTCGTACCAGCTAATTTGGTGATCCCCAGTTCTTTCGAGGCATTATCATTACCTTACAGCTTTCTGTACTTAAAGGCAGTCAGTATTTTCAGTATATTATTAGAGGCTTCATAGACTAGAGTAACAGTTAGACAGAGTCACAGACTTTTCATATTAAGCCATGTTGGCTTCAAATATGTTTAAGAATTGTATTAGTATTTCCGCACTTTGATTTATATCATCCACAATTTTCAGTATATCAGCATGTGTTAGTTTATGTTCTGCATTCAGTATGTTATGATACCACATGTTGATTTAGCCAGCCAGTTGGTTCGCTCGGTCACATGTAGTCAGGCGCCGAGTGTTGTGTTACGTCCAGGCCCAGGTTCGGGGCGTGACAATTTTACGGTCCTTCCTACCGTGCGCACTTTGCATTTGAGTAGTGCCTCTTTCTTTTTTTTTTTGCACGGAAGGGCCTGCACTAATACAAAACAAGGATAATCACCACTGTTAGTTAATTTAATGATTAAATTTATATATACTTGCCTGGTTCCTCAGATTGTTCAATTGCTTTATGATTGGTAGAATCCTCAGATGGTTCATGCACAACTTGTGATGTAGGAGTGATGGAATCCATTGGTACTTGCCACACTTGTTCTTGTACTCCTTGTGCTGTAGAAGAGGTAGAAATCAGTGGCACTTGCCGCACTTTTTCTTGCAGTTGAGATCTTTGTGAAACCTTCTCAGCTTCTGATTGTCTTTCTTCATTTTCATGAAAGGTTCTTTTTGTTGTCAACAATTCATTTCGCAAAAATGCAAGTGATCGAGATTCTGATTGTCTTTCTTCATTTTCATTAGACCTTATAGCTTGAGAGGTTCTCTTTGTTGTCAACGATGAAACCTTTTGGTTTCGCAAAGATGCAAGTGATCCAGCTGGAATGCGGTTGGATATTTTTTTATTTTTGCTTGAACACCCTTCTTGATTCATGAGCAGATTCAAAAAAGCAAACGCGAAATAGTATAAGATGAGTACATATTACTGAAAAAAGGAGAAGTATGAAAAGAAAAGGTAGAGAGGCAAAACTATGTATGGAAATAGGAAAAAGATAAAAGTTGAAAGACATGAGCAGGAAAAAGGGATTTTACTTCCTCCTTCTGATTCAACACAATTCGTTGTTTGAGAGATCACTTTTAGCAGTTATCTTGAGGCTCACACAAATAGCTGCAGCAGCCAAAGAAAAGCCATGCACCAATACAACTAAGATAGCTTAATCTGAATGTCACATAAATAGGTACTGTCTTCCAAAGGAATGCAAACATAAAAACATGTCTAACCAAACATTCCAACAAACAGTATGCAAAAGTACATAAAATCATAAGTAAAAATCAAAGCTTAACATCCAACTCACCTCCAAAATACTGAAACCCCACTTCAAATTCAACCCTGGTGTAAAGAGCAATCACCTGGACAAGAAATGCAGAAAAGTTCTTTCTCTGATCACCCTGGAGTTGAATAACCTTCAAAAATAACAATAGCACATGACATATTAGTCACAACACTGAAAAATGACCATGATGTTGTAAGACATTTAACAGATAGATAATAATCTTCCTAAAAAGAAAATGAAACAGATTTAGAAGTGATCGACAACACAAAAAATAATCTTAATATATATAAATGCATTATCACTTACTCTAAAAAGAATATATTTAAAAGAATTTCAGAACTTTCTTATTTAATCATCTGCTTCCATCCAGTCCCAATCAGTATCATCAAACCCATTCTCCTCTTCCGATTCTTCCGATTCTATAATCATATCATGTGAATGTTGTGCGTTAGTTGGAATATTAACAATATCAACGGGTAGATCTTCTCTTGACTATCTAACGTCAACATCAAGTAATCTAGAGGAGGAACCAATGTCATTATTAGGTTCCCTCCAAAATGTGTCTCCAATATTGGGACAATTCTCTTCCTCTATATCATACAAATCAACAGGTACTTTATTCCTTGCATAATAAATATCTTTTTCAGTTGGATCCTCCACATAAAAAACTTGATAAACTTGTGATGCCAACACAAAAGGATCATCTGTACTGCATAATCTATTGAAGTACACCCGAGTTAACCCATAATCATCTATTTCATTACGAGACCAATCACATCTAAATAGTACAACGCTAAAACAACCCCAATAATCTACCTCAATGATATCCTGAATAGCTCCATAATAGGTAACCTCACCATCGATAGGATTTTGGTCCCTAGCACTAGCAAAACTATCAGTTGTCGCCGATAAAGTCACTCCACTATTTTGAGTCTTGCCTCGTGAATCCCGTTCTTTGGTATGAAATCGGTATCCATTAATAAAATATGCAGTATATCTTTTGGCCACCGAATTGGGTCATCGTAAATAATCTGGTACTACAATATTTTTAACTTTCTCCTTAAACCAATTGCTGAATTCCCGACTATGATTCCTTGCTCTTTCCCATGCATTTGATCTACTGTGATTAACAATTAAATTCTTAAGTTCCCTGCAATCATGATATTCCAAGTTTAATCATTTAATAAACAAAAATAAAATATAAATAAACATATATAAAATTATCTTACTCGATAAACTTTTCCATTTGCTCATCTCCACTATTGAACAGAGTATATCGATGTGCTTCAAAACATAACTGTGAATCCATGAGAAAAGTTTTTTTTTACTTCCAATTGGATGGCCTATATTAGGGAATAAAGGTGACAAATTATGAGAGCACTCATCATCCACAGTTTGGTACCTACTGAATTGTGTCTTCACGCCATCATGTAGGTATCTCGAACAAAAAGTCAAGCACTCATCAGCCAAAAACCCCTCTGCTATTGACACTTCTGGACAAGATCGATTGCGTACAAACGCCTTGTACTTACATAGGTTTCTCTCAATGGGATACATCCAACGAAGATGAGACCCCCCCCCCCCCCCAAGCTTAATTTCATTCACCAAATGAATAGGCAAATGTGGCATTATGTCAAAAAATATTGGATGGAAAATTTTTTCAAGCTCACATGTTATTTCAACAATTTCAGACTGCATTTTTTCAAGATCTCTTTTCCTTATGACCTTACTACATATATCTCTAAAGAAATTTCCCAACCTAATCAAGGCCAATGAAACATTCTTGGGCAACACTTTTCTAATAGCAACCTGCAGCAAGTAATGTTGTCACGACCCCAGTTCACCCTCCATGAACATGTCGTGATGGCACCTAGTTCCTATAACTAGGTAAGCCTATCAATGCGGAATTAACAACTTAACTTGCGAAATGGTTGAATAACGCTAAACACGTTAAAATAATAACTGCATATAAGGCCGCTCGGCATATGCAACTCAAAAGAAATGCGGAAGTCTACAACTAAATCCCAAAACCCGGAAACTCACGGGAACCACAGGCTAACAGAAACATAGTACGCTGCTCTAACTCCAGAATATCTAAACAACTGTGAGAAAAAGGAATAAACTAAATACTAAAGTTGGAACAGAATAGAGACTCCTGGTCTGCGGACGCAGCAGATATACCTCGAAGTCTCCGTGTATCTGCTCGCCTCAAGGATAGTGCGCCTGAGAGGAGGTACCTGGATCAGCACATGAAAAACATGCGCAGAAAGGGCATGAGTACACCACAGCGGTACTCAATAAGTGCCAAGCCTAACCTCGGTCGGGTAGTGATGAGGAAGGTCAGGGCCCTACTGAGATAACATAATAAATAATGAGATAACAGAAACAGTTTAAATAAAGTCTACAGCGAGAATCTAAACCAGGTAAATAAGGAAGAACAGTAATAGAAAACAAAGGTAACAATATACGAAAAACTGCTCTCAACAAGGAATGGTAGCCGGGGGACCTTTTGGTATCCCGAGGATCTCTTGGTATCCTCATCATCAACACTGGGGATCTCTTGGTATCCTCATCATCAACACTGGGGATCTCTCGGTATCCCGAGGATCTCTTGGTATCCTCAATAAGTAAGTCGGGGATCTCTTGGTATCCCAATATATATATGTAGAAACACATGTTCTAGGGATCTCTTGGTATCCTCAATAAGTAAGTCGGGGATCTCTTGGTATCCCAATATATATATGTAGAAACACATGTGTTAGGGATCTCTTGGTATCCCGCACCCTCAGTCCGGAATATCTCAATTACAGGGGGATCTCCCGGGAAGCCATCCTGTAGTCCCAAATTAAACACACAACAACAACGATTCATAAATCTCGGAACAATGCTAAAAATCAGGACACGAAGTAGTAAATTATAGCCTAACATGCTTCACAGAGTACAAATAGCACAGTTAAAGAAAATAAGCAAGTAAGCCAGCTAAACATAAGTGTCTAAGCTAGCACAGGTACAAACTTACAGTTAAAATGAACAAGTAAACAAGAAATCTCAATTTAAATACTTCAAGTAGAAACAGATTTACAACAATTAGCTCAAGTACGCGCTCGTCACCTCACGTACGAGGCATTCAAATATTCAAGATCATATCCTAAGGGAAAAAGGTCCCCCACACAAAGTTAGACAAGCCACTTACCTCGAACCGGCACAATATCAACTAGAAACCACGCTCTTTCCACGAGTATCCGACTCCAAATGGCCTAAATCTATTCAATTCAATTACACATTATAAATAAAATTGCAAACACCTGGTTTTGCTATTAAATTCAAAGCTACGACGTGAAATTAGGTGAAATGACCAAAATGCCCTTCAGGCCAACGCCTCGGAATCAAAAAATCTTCACATTTTTAAAACCCTCGTACCCTGACGAGTCTAACCATATAAAAATCTCCCAAATCGGAGGTCAAATGCCCATTCAAAACTCAATAGTTTAGGTAATGAAGTTTTACCCCAAATTATCCAATTTTTGATCCTAAATTCGAATTCTAATGATGCCTTTAACTATATAATGATGAAATATAACAAGAAGGGACCAAAGAAACATTACCCAGTGATCTTCACTTCAAAACCCACTCAAAATCGCCTTAAACCGAGCTCCAATTGATTTTGCAAACATATGAAATTAAACCCTCGACATTTCTATTTCTACCCAGGGATTTCCGCTTCTGCGGACAAGTGACCGCTTCTGCGGTCCCGCTTTTGCGGAACACTGGTCGCTTCTGCGGCTTCCTTTAAAATCCCAGCTTCCACTTCTGCGGAATTCCTATCGCTTCTGCGGTTTCCTAGAAGGTGGCCAAAAATCACTTCTGCGAAGCCAAGACCGCTTTTGCGGCTCCGCTTCTGCGGTTCCCAAGCCACAGAAGTGAAAAGATACCAGAAGCAGCATAATTGCTACCTCTTAACTTCCAAACTTCTTCCGTTAACCACACGAAATCATCCCGAGGCCCCCGGGACCTCAACCAAAAGCACCAATACCACCTAATACCTTATTCAAACTTGTACCAATCTTAAAAACACCTAAAACAACACTGGAAACCCGATTAAATCAAGGATTCAAGCCTAGGAACTTCAATTTCCAACAAAACACGCTCTAGATCTAAAACCTACCCGAACCTCGTCCGAATGACCTGAAATTTTGCACACACATCCCAAATGACATGACGGAACTGCTCTAATTTCCGGAATTCCAATCCGACCCTCGGATCAAAAATTCACTATTGGACCGGAACTTCAAAAATTCAAACTTCGGCATTTCAAGCCTAAATAAGCTACGTACTTCCAAATTACATTCCGAAGACGCTCCCAATCCCAAAATCACCTAACGAAGCTAACGGAAACATCGGGTTTCCATTCTGAGGTTGTCTTCACACTGTTCCGACTACGGACCATTTTTCAACACTTAAGCTCTCATTTAGGGACTAAGTGTCCCAAAACTCTCCAAAACTTAACACCGAACGTCCCGGCATACCAAAATAGCAGAAATGAACTTAGGGGAAGCAGTTAATGGGGGATCGGGGCGTAAATTCCAAAAATGACCGGCCGGGTCGTTACAAATGTATCATAAAATGAGCGTCATGACTCTTGTACCCTGATATTTTCATCTCCTTCACATGCACGCATTCTGAAATATTTGAAGCACACCCCTTTGGTAATTTAGCATTTTTCATGACAGTACAAAACAAAATTTTTTGTTTTGGTTCCATGTAGAAACAAGATTTAGCCAAACTTACAGTTCCATTATTGTTTGTTTTTTGTTGTAGCTCCTTTCGTATCCCCATTTCTTGCAAGTCATAGCGAGAATTTTCATGGTCCTTTGACTTTCCATCTATTTCCAATAAAGTCCTGAGCAAACTATCACATATGTTCTTCTCAATGTGCATCATATCGAGATTGTGCCTCAATTTATTGTGCACGCAATATGGCAATTCAAAGAAAATGGATCTCTTTCTCCACGGGCCCTTAGCACTCCGACGCCTTTTTTTAGTTCCTTTTCCAAAGATATTGTTGAATTCAATCAGCTCTTCAAACACTTCCTCGCCCGTTAAAGGAGCAGGTGCAAGTCTGTGCTCCTCTTTACCGTCAAATGACTTCTTATCTCTTCGGAATGGATGATCAACAGGCAAAAATCTTCGATGACCCATGTAACACATCTTGTGACTATGTTTGAGATATTGAGAGAACGTGTCATAATTGCAAGTGGGGCATGCCAATTTTCCCTTGGTGCTCCATCCTGAGAGCATAGCTAATGCTAGAAAATCACTAACTGTCCACAATAAGGCAGCACGCATTCGGAAAGTTTGGTTGGTTACAGCATTAAATGTGTCTATCCTCGTTTCCCATAGTTCCTTCAATTCTTCAATTAATGGTTGTAGGTACACGTCTATATCATTTCCCGGAGACAATGGACCTGGAATGATCATAGACAACATTATATACTTTGGCTTCATGCAAATCCACGGTGATATATTATAGTTCATTAACATAACAGGCCACGTGCTATGAGAAATGCTCATCGTCCGAAACGGGTTGAAACCATCACTTGAAAGACCCAATCTAACATTACGAGGATCGCTAGAGAAATCTGGGTGCAAAGAATCAAAATCCTTCCAAGCTTCCCTATCAGCAGGATGTCTTATATTCCCATCGTTGAGTCGTTCATTAGCATGCCATCTCATCGTAGCAGCCGTTTCAGGCACATGAATATCCTCTGAAACCTAGGCTTTAAAGGAAAGTACCTTAAAATCTTTTTGGGAATTTTAGAGCTTGCATTAGTCAAAGGACCAGCATTCTTCCATCTTGAAGACCCACAAATAGAGCAATTATCAGCCTTCTCATTTTCTTTCCAAAATAACATGCAATCATTGGGGCATGCANGTACATATTACTGAAAAAAGGAGAAGTATGAAAAGAAAAGGTAGAGAGGCAAAACTATGTATGGAAATAGGAAAAAGATAAAAGTTGAAAGACATGAGCAGGAAAAAGGGATTTTACTTCCTCCTTCTGATTCAACACAATTCGTTGTTTGAGAGATCACTTTTAGCAGTTATCTTGAGGCTCACACAAATAGCTGCAGCAGCCAAAGAAAAGCCATGCACCAATACAACTAAGATAGCTTAATCTGAATGTCACATAAATAGGTACTGTCTTCCAAAGGAATGCAAACATAAAAACATGTCTAACCAAACATTCCAACAAACAGTATGCAAAAGTACATAAAATCATAAGTAAAAATCAAAGCTTAACATCCAACTCACCTCCAAAATACTGAAACCCCACTTCAAATTCAACCCTGGTGTAAAGAGCAATCACCTGGACAAGAAATGCAGAAAAGTTCTTTCTCTGATCACCCTGGAGTTGAATAACCTTCAAAAATAACAATAGCACATGACATATTAGTCACAACACTGAAAAATGACCATGATGTTGTAAGACATTTAACAGATAGATAATAATCTTCCTAAAAAGAAAATGAAACAGATTTAGAAGTGATCGACAACACAAAAAATAATCTTAATATATATAAATGCATTATCACTTACTCTAAAAAGAATATATTTAAAAGAATTTCAGAACTTTCTTATTTAATCATCTGCTTCCATCCAGTCCCAATCAGTATCATCAAACCCATTCTCCTCTTCCGATTCTTCCGATTCTATAATCATATCATGTGAATGTTGTGCGTTAGTTGGAATATTAACAATATCAACGGGTAGATCTTCTCTTGACCATCTAACGTCAACATCAAGTAATCTAGAGGAGGAACCAATGTCATTATTAGGTTCCCTCCAAAATGTGTCTCCAATATTACGACAATTCTCTTCCTCTAGATCACACAAATCAACAGGTACTTTATTCCTTGCATAATAAACATCTTTTTCAGTTGGATCCTCCACATAAAAAACTTGATAAACTTGTGATGCCAACACAAAAGGATCATCTGTACTGCATAATCTATTGAAGTACACCCGAGTTAACCCATAATCATCTATTTCATTACGAAACCAATCACATCTAAATAGTACAACGCTAAAACAACCCCAATAATCTACCTCAATGATATCCTGAATAGCTCCATATAGGTAATCTCACCATCGATAGGATTTTGGTCCCTAACACTAGCAAAACTATCAGTTGTTGCCGATAAAGTCACTCCACTATTTTGAGTCTTGCCTCGGGAATCCCGTTCTTTGGTATGAAATCGGTATCCATTAATAAAATATGCAGTATATCATTTGGCCACCGAATTGGGTCCTTTGGCTAGCCATCGTAAATAATCTGGTACTACAATATTTTTAACTTTCTCCTTAAACCAATTACTGAATTCCCGACTATGATTCCTTGCTCTTTCCCATGCATTTGATCTACTGTGATTAACAATTAAATTCTTATGTTCCCTGCAATCATGATATTTCAAGTTTAATCATTTAATAAACAAATATAATATATGAATAAACATATATAAAATTATCTTACTCGATAAACTTTTCCATTTGCTCATCTCCAGTATTGAACAGAGCATATCGATGTGCTTCAAAACATAACTGTGAATCCATGAGAAAAGTATTTTTTTTTCTTACTTCCAATTGGATGGCCTATATTAGGGAATAAAGGTGACAAATTATGAGAGCACTCATCATCCACAGTTTGGTACCTACTAAATTTTGTCTTCACGCCATCATGTAGGTATCTCGAACAAAAAGTAAGCATTCATCAGCCAAAAACCCCTCTGCTATTGACACTTCTGGACAAGATCGATTGCGTACAAACGCCTTGTACTTACATATGTTTCTCTCAATGGGATACATCCAACGAAGATGAGCCGCCCCCCAAGCTTAATCTCATTCACCAAATGAACAGGCAAATGTGGCATTATGTCAAAAAATGTTGGATGGAAATTTTTTTCAAGCTCACATGTTATTTCAACAATTTCAGACTGCATTTTTTCAAGACCTCTTTTCCTTATGACCTTACTACATATAGCTCTAAAGAAATTTCCCAACCTAATCAAGGCCAATGAAACATTCTTGGGCAACACTTTTCTAACAGCAACCTGCAGCAAGTAATGTATCATAAAATGAGCGTCATGACTCTTGTACCCTGATATTTTCATCTCCTTCACATGCACGCATTCTGAAATATTCGAAGCACACCCTTTTGGTAATTTAGAATTTTTCATGACAGTACAAAACAAAATTTTTTGTTTTGGTTCCATGTAGAAACAAGATTTAGCCAAACTTACAGTTCCATTATTGTTTGTTTTTGGTTGTAGCTCCTTTCATATCCCCATTTCTTGCAAGTCATAGCGAGAATTTTCATGGTCCTTTGACTTTCCATCTATTTCCAATAAAGTCCCGAGCAAACTATCACATATGTTCTTCTCAATGTGCATCGCATCGAGATTGTGCCTCAATTTGTTGTGCACCCAATATGGCAATTCAAAGAAAATGGATCTCTTTCTCCATGGGCCCTTAGCACTCCGACGCCTTTTTTTAGTTCCTTTTCCAAAGATATTGTTGAATTCAATCAGCTCTTCAAACACTTCCTCACCCGTTAAAGGAGCAGGTGCAAGTCTGTGCTCCTCTTTACCGTCAAATGACTTCTTATCTCTTCGGAATGGATGATCAACAGGCAAAAATCTTCGATGACCCAAGTAACACATCTTGTGACTATGTTTGAGATATTGAGAGAACGTGTCATAATTGCAAGTGGGGCATGCCAATTTCCCCTTAGTGCTCCATCCTGAAAGCATAGCTAATGCTGGAAAATCACTAACTGTCCACAATAAGGCAGCACGCATTCGGAAAGTTTGGTTGGTTACAGCATTAAATGTGTCTATCCCCGTTTCCCATAGTTCCTTCAATTCTTCAATTAATGGTTTTAGGTACACGTCTATATCATTTCCCAGAGACAATGGACCTGGAATGATCATAGACAATATTATATACTTTGGCTTCATGCAAATCCACGGTGATATATTATAGTTCATTAACATAACAGGCCACGTGCTATGAGAAATGCTCATCGTCCGAAACGGGTTGAAACCATCACTTGAAAGACCTAATCTAACATTACGAGGATCGCTAGAGAAATCTGGGTGCAAAGATTCAAAATCCTTCCAAGCTTCCCCATCAGCAGGATGTCTTATATTCCCATCATTGAGTCGTTCATTAGCATGCCATCTCATCGTAGCGGCCGTTTCAGGACACATGAATATCCTCTGAAGCCTAGGCTTTAAAGGAAAGTACCTTAAAATCTTTGTGGGAATTATAGAGCTTGCATTAGTCAAAGGACCAGCATTCTTCCATCTTGAAGACCCACAAATATAGCAATTATCAGCCTTCTCATTTTCTTTCCAAAATAACATGCAATCATTGGGGCATGCATGTATTTTTTCATAATGAAGACCCAAATCTTTTATCATGTTTTTAGCCTTGTTGAAAGATTCTAGTACCTGAGCAAAGGAAAATGCTTCTTTTATCAACTCTAACAAATCTTAGAAGGCCACATTACTCAACCCATGCAAGGATTTAAGCAAGTACAACCGAATAGTGAAACTCAGTTTACTGAAATTTTCACACCCCGGATATAACTCTTGTTTTCCTTCCTCTAGTAATTTGAAAAATTTCCTTGCTTCTTCAGATTGTCTTTCCCCAGCTCCTTCTTCATCCCCTGCCTGACCCTCTATATTTCTAAATGTATCATGAAGCATTCCATCAATATCATCACGCATGTTAGAACCATTATCATCATTGCTTGGAGAAGGTGTATTTCTCGAGGAAAATTCCTCCCCGTGGAAAACCTATTTGGTATAACCACCAACAAACCCATGAACAACCAAATGATCCTCCACCACATTTCTATAATGCCAATAGCGATTAATGCACTTTTTGCAAGGGCATAATATTTCATTTCCTTGGGCAGCTCGCTCAAATGCCTTATCAAGAAAATTATTCACTCCACCTATATACTCATCCGTCCATCTAATGAGATTCATCCAACTTTTATCACCATAATCCATGGATATCCTATATAATACATTCAAATCACCGAAATTAATATTGAAGGTAAGCAAGGTCCAGGGATCAAGAAGGCCATACTTAGGCAAAAAAATAAAGAATCTACCTTTCTAGAGAAACTATACAATGCAAAAACAGATGTAGGATAAAGAATTATGGATAAGGAAGAAATGATATCCCCTTGTTCAGACAAAAATAGTTTCATTCAACTTCTTTTCAAATTTCTTACCCCTATCTTCTAGTTCTGCCATATGCAGAATATTAAATTTCAAGGTTGTCGCCAAATTGTGGAAGGAGTCTACACCTTGATAAAGTCATCACCTAGAAAGTGCAGTTCTTCATTTCATATTGATGCCATCAAAGAAGTATAGAAAGAAAGTCTTTTTAATGAACTCAAGATATCAGGTACCTAAATTGCAGTGATTCATGCTGTTTTATTGGTTATTTCTTTACTGGGTAAAAAGGAAAGTAAAGGTAATGGTATATGACAACACAACAAGACATTTCTGGACAGTAGCAACATAACTATACCAAAGTATTGAGATCCTTTTTTTTTCTGACAGGTATATGGCTAAGAAGAAGTAAACTCATTGTCCATTAGTTTGTATACATTTAAACAAAATTGTCACTAATATTTCCACCAACAAATTGTTGTGGGAAGTTGTAGCTGGAGCAGCTGTGGAGTAGTACATGGAGAACAAATATTCATCAAATGATCAAACAAAAGTGTCACTAATCTACCTTTCTAGAGAAACCGGAAAAGGTTGAGAACTCTGAACAGCATTTTGGATTATAGGATATCATTCAAGATGTTGCTATCCTCAGAAGCTAAGTAATAAGGCACCATGTCTCATAGGAAGATAACAGAAGCGAAATAAAGATATTACTATATCAGTAGACCTCCATCCAAAAACAACCTCTGTTACTTTGCAAACAACCTAAAATCTATGTTATATTTATTCACAATATAGGAACTTCTTTGACAAGAGTTGGACCATAACGCAACATAAAGAGCAAAAGTGTGTTGGAGACTTTCCAGAAACTACTTTAACGTGCAGCATTATGATCATTAAGCTTTTAACACAAACTAACAACCACACAATTGCTATTTGCTAAAGACAAAAAAAGGTGGTAATTTGATTCTGTTGCTTCTATGATGAATTATTTGTTTAAGCTTAAGCTAGAGTTACCGTTCAAATTCAATTACAGCCTCGTTGTTGCTAGTGCTATCATCCGACTAGTGCAATGCTTAGAAGATTTTGACAAGAGATGGTGCCCTTGATTTTTTCTCTTTCCATTATATGGTGACAAAGATGCATAACTGAACTTAACTATACAAAATCTTATGCTTTTTCCTTTTTTTATAAGTTGCTAAAGCTAATCTTTTTTAATTACAAAAGAATGAACAGGAATAACAACATTAATCAACAAATCACAAGTAGCAACAATAATATAAATATATGGACTAAAGAAGACTAAAAACTTACAAGAATTGACAAGTCTTCAACAAAATCTCTCTATACTGCACGAAAAATTAAAATAAACACAACTCAGATTAAACTGAAACCTTAAAAAATCCAAAAGTAACAATAAAAAGTACAATAATATACCATCAGAGTTGAGGTTTTTTAGCCTAAAAGAAAGCAGAAAAATAGGAGTCAACACTGAAATAGCAAGCAAAGAGAGGATAGAAATCCTCGTACATCGTCGAAATCTCCTCATCAAAGCATAAATATGAAACAAAAGCCAAAAGGGTATTGGATAATCAGAAAGATTAGTAGGGGAGGGGAGATCTGCCGAAGCAACTAAAGCAATGAGCAAAAACTAAGGTACTTCAAAAACAAAATCACAGCAACATTCTCGTCCATTTAGATGACAAATAAAATCTGCAATAGCTGACTTACGATTTAAACAACCCAGAAATTTAAACAAAAAAAAATTAAAAATGCTGCTAAAAAATAAGCCTTCAACACCCACACGAGTTAAGATATCAAATAAGATTTGCGATGGCCATTTTGCATACTTAATTGCAACAAAGAGCAAGAAATTAGAAATCAAAACTCAAAAGGAGAGAGTAACATGTTTACCGATTTTCAGATTTGGAGAAATTAGCACGCCACTTCTGTTGTTGAGCCTGGAGTCCGAAATTAAGCCTTACAATTAACGATTTTCAGATTTGGAGAAAGTGTTGATGGATGCTTGGATCGAGTCCGAACCTGGAGAAGATGAGTCTGATGATCGAAATCGCCTCTCTCCTCGTTATTTCCGATAAAACTAGATATAAAAGCTAAAAATTAAAAACTGAAAATAAGATTGTGGGCCCCTTTAATTTTAGCGGGTATAGAAAATTTTGCTGAAAAATAAGGAGGGAATTAATGACCGTAACAATAGATATAACCGTTAGGATAGAGGGGTTTATTGCTACAGTTATAAAAACCGTTGCCATAGATACCTCTATAGGAACGGTTTTAAGACTATTGCTACGGTTCAGTTGCTAAGTGTCCCGATAGTTCCAATATTTTTTTGTAACGGTTCAAACCGTAACAATACACCATCTATAGCAACGGTTACTGATCCGTAGCGATAAAAAGCGTTGCCATAGCTCCAATTTCTAGTAGTGATAGCAGAAATTTCTAAGTTTAAAATATCCCGTAGCCTATCCGAAACTCACCCGAGCCCTCGGGGCTCCAAAACGAAATATGCACACAAGTCTAAAAATATCATACGGGCTTGATCGTGCAATCAGATCTCCAAAATAACATCTAAAATTACGGATTTAACACAAAAACTCATGAACTCCTTAAGAACACTTGAAATTTCTATTTTCACAACCGAACATCCGAATCACGTCAAATCAGTCTCGTTTCTCACCAAATTTCACAAACATGAGTTAAATACCATATTAAACCTGTAGCGGGCTCCAAAACCAAAATACGGGCCCGATACCAACAAGATCAAACATTATTCAATTTCAAAAACCATTATATTTTCAGTAAACAATTTTCTTCAAAAATTCATTTCTCGGGCTAGGAACCTCAGAATTCAATTCCGGGCATACGCCCAAGTCCTAAATTTTACTACGAACCATCCGGGACCGTCAAATCACGGGTCCGGGTCTGTTTACTTATAATGTTGACCGAAGTCAACTTAAATCAATTTTAAAGGCAAAACTCAATATTTTTCTCAAATTTCACATAAAGGCTCTCCGGAAACGCGCTCGACGCAAATCAAGGACAAATAAAAAGAGGTTTGAAGACCTCAGAACTTCAAATTGGGTTCTAAAATACGAGATAGCCTTTTGGGTCATCACACAATTGTTTGCCTCTGCATGCGTGGCTCCATATTCAGCTAGACTATGTGCAACACTATTTTGCTCCCTGTAGACATGTTAGATAGAATGCCTACCCAGTTGTAGAAGCAACAACATGCGGTCATTAATAATGTTAGTATAATGCATACTAGGTGTAATGAATTGGTGGCGCACAATAATTTTCAATCCCATGAGTAGCGCAAGGAGTTCTGTGTGGACACTGGTAGCTGGGTATGATTTACCTGCAAAGCCTATGATCCAGTGGCCCTATGGGTCGTGAAAGACCCCACCTATTCCGTAATTTTTGAATGTTGATAAAGTAGCGCCATCTATGTTTAGTTTGTAGTGATTTACTTGGGGAGGATGCCATTTGATGTATAGGGGAGTGGGGGATGTTTTGTGCGATTGTTGTGGGTTAGAAAATAGTACTCAACTGCCGTATTGATTAGCAAGGAAATATTAATGGGCATATTTTTATGTTCCAGAGTGTTTTTATTCCTTATATACCATATGTGCCAAAGTGCGAAAGAGATGAGGATAGTGGGAGGGATTTTATGTGCAGTCGATTGTAAAGGCTTATGAATAAGCCTGTAGAGCCATGTTGTATTTTCAACATTCGTTGGAGTAGAACACTGAGGTGGAAGGGGTACACTACTAAAGAATCAGGTTTTAGCGACGGACAAATTCTGTAGCTAAATAGAAAAATTCGTCACTAATCTCATTTTGCGATGGATTAGCAACGAATTATCATGAAATTCTTTTAGCTACGAGCATTTTGGCGACATATTAGCGACGACGTTCATAGCTAATTCCAATTTTTTTGTAGTGGTAATTTAAGGTAGGCCCATAGCTGGATAGCTTGAGGGCATTCAAGAAAAATGTGTATCGTGTTTCTGGAGCCATATGGAACTGAGCACATATATGGGAAGATATGATACCTAATCGAAAAAGATACCTAGCAGTTGGGAGTCGGTTATGTGAAAGTAACCAGAGCAAGAAAGATATTTTTGGTGGAATTGTGAGTTTCCAAATCCAGTTGTATGAGTAGTGGTGATTGAGAAGTCGGGCGACTGATTTGTAACTAGATTTGATAGAGAACTTGCCATCCGTGGTAGGATCCACAAAAACCGATCATAGGTAGTGTGGATAAGAGCCATATAGATACCCTTCATGAGGGTCGTTAGTTCATTTGGTAAATCAAAAGGTAGACTATCAAAGTGCGATTCGTGGTTGTAGTAATAATTAGAGACTAATTTATGCTCTGCATGGGGTGGTAATGGGCTAGAGATACAGGAGCGAAGGGGCAAATTTTGTTTTATCCAAGGATCAGTCCAAAATTTGACGTGATGGCCATTGGTAAGGTTCCATTTATATCCTAGGCGACAGTAGAACCATCCACATATGATATTCTGCCAAGTAAATGAAGCATTTCGCTTAATCAGATGTTCGGGTTGTATATATGTATTGAGTAGTAGTTGTGCCCATATTGATTGGGATTTTGGAAAAGTCGCCAGGCAAGGCTTGCGTGTTATAATTTATTTTTGGTAGCAAGGTTTTGTATGCCCAGGCCTCCTTGGTCTAATGGTTGGGTTACCATATTCCATTTAATGAAATGTAATTTTTTCTTTTGGGGAGTTGTTCCCCATAGAAAGTTTCTTTGATAGCGCGTTAGATCAGAGAGGATGTGGGTAGGGAGTGTGATATATTGCATGATGTGATTTGGAAGGTGGTTAAGGGTAGATCAAATGAGAATAGTACGAGGCCTCTGATAAGAATTTTGTTTTCCATCCATCAAGTTTATTTTTGAAATTATTCAACAGAAATTTAAATCAGTTTTAGAGGGTTTCTTGAGAAAGATAGGGAACCCCTAAATGCCTGCCAAAATTTGTCCCTTCTTTCATATGAGAAAGATGAAGCACTGATATTTTGGTGGTTGTTGAGCAGTTATTTGAGAAGAAAATTTTTGATTTGTGAAAGTTTATAGTTTGGCCCGAGTGGACTATAAAGTGTTTACAGTGTCAATGATTGATTCACATGTACTAGAAGTAATTTTTGCAGTTAGAATAATATCATCGGCAAAAAACAAATGGGACATTAAATGTCCTCTAGTAGCTAGGGAGATTGGTTGCCAGGCACGATTGTCTACTATGGTGTTTATTTTGCTCGAGAGCATTTCCGAGGGCGTGGCTCTTGATAGGAGCATGTAGAGGTCGAGCATTAGGGTGGTAGGCTAGGGGGTAGTCGAGAGTTCTTTCCTCTTTGTACCAGGTAGTCTGATAGAGTTTTTTTTAGGTTTGTTAGTGGTCTATGTTGTGTTCACATTGTTGTTTTGCATAGTTTTTGTTAATATCCTTTCACTTATTCGTTGTTGCTATTTTCTTTCTGGCATCTTTTGTTGTTACATGTCTTTTCTTTTCTTTCTTTTCTGATATTATTGTCTCTCCTATTGAGCCGAGAGTCTCCCGAAAATAGCCTCTCTACCCTTTTCGGGTACACTTTACTCTCCTCAGACCCCACCAGTGGAATTTACTGGGTATGTTATTGTTGTTGTTGTTATTGATAGTGGATCTCCTTGGCGTATGCCTCTGGTTGGGTTAAAGTATTCAGTAGGGTTTCCACTGATTTGGATTGATGTCGATGTTTTTGCTATACAGGACATTATGAGTTGAATTAAATTTGGAGGGAAATTTAGGGAAACTAGAGTATGATGTATGAATGACCACTTTAATTGGTCAAACGCTTTCTCAAGATCCAATTTAAGAAGCATATATGAAGTTTTGACCTACATTTTTTGAAAGCAAGACATTAATTCCTGGACAACTATTGCATTATCCGCAGGTCGTCGATTTTTCTAGAAGCTAGATTGAGTGAGATTTATAATATTTTCAGGATTGGTTTGAGTGTATTTACAATTATTTTTTGTAATAACTTTGTATATAGTATTGCAAAGACTTATGGGTCACAATTGGGATATTGAAGAAGCGTGTTTAATTTTGGGGATTAGGCAAATAAGAGTGGTATTAATCAAAGGGTCTATCTTATGGTCAATAAACGTTTTGTGGCAGAAGTGTTTGATTGAGTTACCAATGGTGTTCCAATATTTTTGACAGAAATATGGGTGTATCCCATCCGGGCCAAGAGCCTTTAAAGGTTTAAAAGATTGGATTGCATTCAGGATCTCATGATCCTGTAGGGGGCTATCCAGGTAATTTTGTTCTGCCTGGGTTATGACATTGAATGGGTGTATAGAGTGGTATCAGCAGGGAGAATGTTGATTTTGTCGTGAAGAGTGTGTGGTAATAAGTAGTAATAGTTATTTTGATGAGGTGTGGGTCAGTAAGCCAGTTGCCCCCAAGATCTTGTAGGGCAGTGATACAATTGTGTCGTCTACGATTTAAGGTAGATAGATGAAAAAAATTTGTGTTTGCATCTCCATCGTTTAACTAGTTGATACGTGGTTTTAATTTCCAGAAGTCCTCCTCTAGCTGAAGGAGTAGCTTAAAATCAGTTAATAAATGATGTTCCAAATTTTGGAGGAAAATGCTAGTAGGATAGTTGACGGAGGATTGAATACCTCCTAATCGAGCTAAGATTTTTTTTTCTTGCATTTGAAAATATTACCAAAAGTGGATTTATTCCATTCTTGGACTGCTTCAGTGCAGTGATTAATTGCTGGGAGTAGTTGTGATTGTTCTTGTCAAGCTTGTTTAACTAATGCGGAAAAAGTTGGATGTGAAGCCCAATTTATTTCAAAGCAAAATTTTTTTTGTCTAGGTAAAGGGCAATGATTTAGTTGTAGTAATAGGGGGCAATGGTCAGAATGAGTACCTGGTAGATGTGTGACAAAGGCGTCTGGGTAATGACTTATCCAGTCATAATTTGCGAGGAAGCGATCTATACGTTCTAGAATATTGTGTCTATTAGAACGACCATTTTCCAATGTGTACCGGCTACCTTTGTAACTTAGATCACTTAGGTGACAGTAATTTATACAATCCAGAAACTTGTTTGATCGTGAATTATTTATCGTTCGTCCTCCAAACTTATCAGTAGCGTGATTTATTTCATTAAAATCTCATCTTATGAGCCATGGCCCCTTATAATTGTCATATAAACACATAAGATTGTTCCACGGAAGTTGTTTATTTTTTAAGTCATTGCTTGCATATATTGCAGTAAATAAGCACTTAAAGGAAAGAGGATGTACCTGGATATGGCAATGTATTTCTTGTTGTGTGTAGCCACCGGTTCCACTGTAATTGCATCACAATTCCATAGTATCACAATACCTCCCGATTGGCCCACAGCAGCCACCTCAGCCATGCCCGTAAAGTTGAAATCTTCTTTCAGGTTTTGGTGGTTTACACAGTGTGTTTCCAGAAGCACAACAAGTGAAGGGCGATGATAATCAAGGAGAGAGCAGAAATTACGCCTGAAGTCAGCGGATTGAGCTCCTCTACAGTTCCAGATAATTAAATTATATTATTATTGGTTGGGGTGAGCAGTTGGCTGACCCCCAGGGGGTTTGTGTGCTCCTCCGGCCGTAGACGAAGTGTTGGGAGTAGTAGAATTGCATATTTTCCCATCTGTGGATTTGTGGTGGGTTGTATGTGGAGGGAGCATCTTCGTAGGTTTGGAGGGCAACGTATGTGAATTTTTCTTTCGTATTCCTCCTTCTGGACAAAGACCTTGATTCCGTCAAGCCAAGCATCATTGAACTGTATGGGCTTCATTAAAGTTGGTAAACTTTTAATTATGTTTTCAATACCAATACTAATAATAACAACATGATATGGTCTGTTTTAGCTGCGTGGGTATTTAGTTTTCAAGATTATGTGTTGTAGCTCATTGTGGGAAGTGGTACTCCTGAGGATTTGAAATTATGGATAATTTTCAACAAAATAGTCAAGAAGCATTAATTTCTAATTCTTTTTCATATTTCTCTTTCTCTATGTTTGAAGAACCTTGCAATCGCGAAAAGCGATTACGGCATTTTCAGTTTTGATAGTTGAAATTGTTTCCATTCACTTGCTTCAAATTAGTGGGATCTTTATTTATGTAATGCCAAGATTTTCCTATTAGGTATATAGTAGATAATTTAGTGTATTGAGTTTAGTTTACTTATCAGTCATAAATTTTATGTTCACAATCTAATGATGGAATTGGACAAACCATCGGAGTGGTTGTAGCACAAGATTAAATGTAATTTATCTTGATTATGGGAATGCTTAAATTCACACTTCTTGTACATTTTGTATGTATTGAACGGATCATGTAGAGATAAATATTTTATATTGGCTTAGTAAAATAATTTCTCTAGTCCATTCAATGTACTTATACTCTTAATCTTGATATCATTATTATTAGCATGTGTGTGTCATTTATTGTTTTGATTTATTAAAAGGCGAGATTCTTTCGTGGGTCAATAAGCCTGGTATATTGGACAATAATGATATACATTGGCGAATTAATAATTAGTTGATAGAATCAATGTCTTGGTTTTTGATATTGATGATACTCGTTTATGAAAGCTTATAAGTTTTCATGTGTAGACCCGGCCCGTGAATTTTGTATTTGACACATGAAATATGTTGTTGGTGGATTTACTTCAACAACATGTTTATGGTCGACATACTTGTGTGACCAAAATGTGTTGAGCCTTTTAGTAAACCAATTAATGATGGGATGAAGGATGAATCTTAGTTAAAAATAATACATTCTAGACCAAATATTACGTGAAGTCGGTAAGATGAACAACGTTAATCAGCACTTTTATATTCAATGAATGCTCATAAATGTGATAACATAAATATGCAATAAATGTAGATAATGGAAATGAAAGTAATAAGAAAGAATCTATCACCCAATTATTGTATGAATTGGATGTTCTTTCCCCTAACAACAATGTGAAAAGAAGAGAAGTGAAGATGGTTATGGAATCTTTGGATTTTGTGAACAAAAACTAAATAATGTGTGCTTGGATAAGATAATCAATGAACATGACAATTTTTCGTATATTCTCTCAAGTCAACCTTTTACAATATGTTTTTCTCAGAAAGTCAAGCTCCCCCGTTTGTTCTCTATCATTTCCTATTTATAAGGGATATTTCCAAAACCCTAAAAAGTACAAAATAAAGAATATTCAAAGGAATATTCCTTGTGTCCATATCTGAACCCATTCTACCGTTATCTCTTTATTTCAGCTGCTCGTCCTTGACGACGGCCCTCTCGAGGACGGCATCCCGCTCTTACGCCGTGATCGACCCCGTCCTTGGTCCCGTTTATCTACTGATACCAAGTCACCAAATTTAGACCAATACAGTTAGTCCCTCCGCTTGCTGAGGTCGTGGTCCTGCACACCCTCGATCAGCGGACTTGATTCGCTTCTGTTTAGGAGAAATTTAGTTGTGTTGAATAAGTCGGATCGGCCGGGGTCGAGAGAACGGTGCAGCCAACGAAGTTGTGGTTGTTGCGGCTATCATGGAATGACGTCGTGACCACGCGTGTCATCATTACGCATCTTACTGAGGCAGCGTTTCTGTAACGACCCGACCGGTCCTTTTGAGCTTTTGCACCTTGCTCGTCAGTTTTCGAGCATGACTTGCCCCGTGTGATGTATTATGACTCATGTAAATCGTTGGTTTTTGTTTTCAGGGTAATCAGAATGACTTTGGAAGAACAGTTCTCAGTTTGAAGCTTGAAAGGTTTGACCAAGTTTTGACTTATTGGTAAACGACCTCGGAATGGGGATTTTATGGCTCGAATAGCTTCGTTAGGTGATTTGGGACGTAGGAGTGTGTCCAGAATATATTTGTGATGTCCGGTGTAGAATTAGGCTTGAATTGGCGAAAGTTAGTTTTTGGCGTTTTTCGGTTGATAGGTGAGATTTTGATATAGGGGTCGGAATGGGATTCCGAGTGTTGGAGTAGCTCCATAGCGTTGAATATGACGTGCTTGCAAAATTTTAGGTCATTCGGACGAGATTTGATAGACTTTTTGATCGAAAGCATAATTTAAGAGTTCTTGGAGTTTTTAGGCTTGAATCCTATGTTAAATTGGTGATTTGATGTTGTTGTGAGCGTTCCGAAGTTCTGAACAAGTTTGAACAAAGTCATGGGATGTGTTGGTACAATTGGTTTGAAGTTCCGGGGGTTCCGGGATGTTTTAGGCCAAAAATCATAGCTGTAGCAGGTCCAGAAGGGTTGCAGGCCTCGGAACCCACCAGCGCGGTCCGCACAAAATGAAGTGCGTCCGCGGTAAGTGCTGTGCGGACCGCACAAAATGCAGTGCGGNGTCTATTGGAACGACCATTTTCCAAAGTGTACCGGCTACCTTTTGTAACTTAGATCACTTAGGTGACAGTAATTTATACAATCCAGAAACTTGTTTGATCGTGAATTATTTATAGTTCGTCCTCCAAACTTATCAGTAGCGTGATTTATTTCATTAAAATCTCATCCTATGAGCCATAGCCCCTTATAATTGTCATATAAACACATAAGATTGTTCCACGGAAGTTGTTTATTTTTTAAGTCATTGCTTGCATATATTGCAGTAAATAACCACTTAAAGGGAAGAGGATGTACCTGGATATGGCAATGTATTTCTTGTTGTGTGGTAGCCACCGGTTCCACTGTAATTGCATCACAATTCCATAGTATCACAATACCTCCCGATTGGCCCACAGCAGCCACCTCAGCCATGCCCGTAAAGTTGAAATCTTCTTTCAGGTTTTGGTGGTTTACACAGTGTGTTTCCAGAAGCACAACAAGAGAAGGGCGATGATAATCAAGGAGAGAGCGGAAATTACGGCTGAAGTCAGCAGATTGAGCTCCTCTACAGTTCCAGATAATTAAATTATATTATTATTGGTTGGGGTGAGGAGTTGGCTGACCCCCAGGGGGTTGGTGTGCTCCTCCGGCCGTAGACGAAGTGTTAGGAGTAGTAGAATTGCATATTTTCCCATCTGTCGAGAGAACGGTGCAGCCAGCGAAGTTGTGGTTGTTGCGGCTATCATGGAATGACGCCATGACCACGCGCGTCATCATTACGCATCTTACTGAGGCAGCGTTTGTGTAACGACCCGACCGGTCCTTCTGAGCTTTTGCACCTTGCTCGTCAGTTTTCGAGCATGACTTGCCCCGTGTGATGTATTATGACTCATGTAAATCGTTGGTTTTTGTTTTTAGGGTAATCAGAATGACTTTGGAAGAATAGTTCTCAGTTTGAAGCTTGAAAGGTTTGACCAAGTTTTGACTTATTGGTAAACGACCTTGGAATGCGGATTTTATGGCTCGAATAGCTTCGTTAGGTGATTTGGGACGTAGGAGTGTGTCCAGAATATATTTGTGATGTCCGGTGTAGAATTAGGCTTGAATTGGCGAAAGTTAGTTTTTGGCGTTTTTCGGTTGATAGGTGAGATTTTGATATAGGGGTCGGAATGGGATTCCGAGTGTTGGAGTAGCTCCGTAGCGTTGAATATGACGTGCTTGCAAAATTTTAGGTCATTCGGACGAGATTTGATAGACTTTTTGATCGAAAGCATAATTTAAGAGTTCTTGGAGTTTTTAGGCTTGAATCCTATGTTAAATTGGTGATTTGATGTTGTTGTGAGCGTTCCGAAGTTTTGAACAAGTTTGAACGAAGTCATAGGATGTGTTGGTACAATTGGTTTGAAGTTCCGGGGGTTCCGGGTAGGTTCCGGGATGTTTTAGGCCAAAAATCATAGCTGTAGCAGGTCCAGAAGGGTTGCAAGCCTCGGAACCCACCAGCGCGGTCCGCACAAAATGAAGTGCGTCCGCGGTAAGTGCTGTGCGGACCGCACAAAATGCAGTGCGGCCGCGGTGAGGAACATTTCACTAGTCCTACGTCGGAAGCTCATATCTTTTGATCTACAAGGAATTTTGAGATAATTCAAAAACAAAAGTTGTAGCCCTTCGTGTCTAGTTTCCAGAAAGTTAAAGATATCGCTATTTGGATATCTGTACCGAAAGTTATGACCAAAATACTAAAGCCTGTCACTGCAATTAAAGCCTGTGCGGCCGCAGTCGTTTTTGTGCGGACCGCACTGGTTTTGTGCGGACCGCGGTCGTTTTTGTGCGGTCCGCAGAGGTGGAAATCCGTGGGGTACTCCATAAATATGAGGTTTTGGGTTTTATTTGATATTTTGACCTAGAGAGCTCGGATTTTAGCGATTTTTTGAACGTTTTTCAAGAAATTCATCGGGGTAAGTGATTCTAAGTCAGATTTGGCTAGAGTACATGAATCTATCATTGAATTCATCATTTAATTCATGATTTGGGATGGAATTTGGGATGAAAATTTATGAAATCTTCCAAAAATATAAAATGATGATTTGAAGGACCAAATGGTATCGGAATTGGATAATTTTGGTATGGTTAGACTAGTGAAGGTATGAGGATTCTGAAAATATAAATTTTACCCGATTCCGAGACGTGGGCCCGGGGCTCGGGTTTTGGTAATTTCGGGAATTATGTCATATTTTGATTGTTTTCGCTTGGGCTTTGTTCCCTTAGCATATTTTGACGTCCTCGTTCCGATTTTGGATAGATTTGACGCGCGTGGAGGCCGATTTGAGGGGCAAAGGCGTCGCGAGCTAGAGATTTAGCCGGGTCGAGGTGAGTGATGATTGTAAATGATGTTCTGAGGGTATGAAACCCCGAATTTGCACATCGTAGTGCTATGTTGAGGTGACTTACACGCTAGATGGCGAGCGTGGGGTAGAGCACCGTTGGGGATTGTGACTT
>NW_017673101.1:7234-28616 GCF_001879085.1 Nicotiana attenuata | reverse complement strand
TATTTTATACTGGAACTCCAGTATATTATGCTGGAGTTCCAGTATACTTATGCTGGAACTCCATTATAATATGCTGGAGTTCTAGTGTACTTATGCTGGAAATCCATTATAATATACTGGAGTTCCAATATACTTATGCTGGAACTCTAGTTTATTATGCTGGAGTATTTTCAGGATTTTGAACAGTGTTTTCGTTCAGATTTATCTTTACATGAAAAGTGAATAAATTTCGACTTTTGAAACTGTGGCTATTTTTGAATGACCGCTTGTAAATCTGGCTATTTTTGAATTTCTCCCCATATATTCTAGATCCACTCTTGACATATATAACACTATAAATCTAGTAGATTTACAAGATGAATGATACCAATATATCTCCAAAATTTTTCATGTATTATATTTTGAATCACAATATAACAGTGATAGAAAGAAACTATTTAGGGTAACATAAGAATGTACTGCATCTAACTAATATTGGTAGGTTGGATAATTTGGTTTTTGCCTATCTCTAAATCTTGCTAAATTAACATAGATTTTATATAGAGATAATCTAAATGGACGTCTTAACAACTTAAAATTGATCTTGGATTTAATCCATCTTGAACTTTTATTATGTTGTTTATTAGGGAAAAGGTTCGATTGAGGTTGAATTTTCTTCTGCTTGAGTTGACTTGCCTTTTTTTTAATTACTGGCAAAGGGGAAAAATGTGGATTGGGTGAGGAAGTTCGAAACTTCACCTCTGAGTACAAAGGTTGGATTTCTAACGAGGTCCTGACAACTCATTACTGCATGTTACGTTGTTTTGTTATTATTATTATTAATTTTTTTATGTTGATACTTATAACTCATTAAATTAATAGGGTACGTAGAAAGGAATATGTTATCACTGTATAGGAGTTCTTCGTAATTGGAAAAGAAGAAGAAAAAAAGGACGTCTTGGTTCCTAAAATAAACTTTAGGGTATGGTAAAGAAGACCATTATTATAGTTTATAGAGAGAATCTCCCGCTTCTCACTAAAAAACCCCATTCCCTTCTAACCAACAAATCAATCCTACACCGGGAATTAAATGGAACCAATCACTGCCCTAGAGGAACTATCTCCAAAACCACCGGATATTAATCTCCCTCAGGCAAATGAACCAATCTCCTTCAAGGACAAACTTCTCACCAATGCACAAGAGAGAAGTTTTTCATTATCCCCACCTCCTCCGTATTTACTGCCCATGGCCATTGCTACCATCGAGGAAGAAGGGGAAAAGACTCATGAATCACAGGAGAATGAATACCCGGTCTCAATAACTGGGGATGATAAAAAACGAATCTACTCTCCCTGGAGATTTTCGGTTATAACCAAACTTCAAGGAAAAAAATCCTCCACCAAATTCTTATACGTAAACTATCAGATCTTTGGAAGCCTACAGAAGATTTTCCTCTTATTGATCTTGGCGAGGACTATTATACTGTGAGATTCAATAAAGAAGAAAACATGATAAATGCTTTACAAAATGGTCTTTGGTTTATCTTTGGACATTTCTTAATAGTGCAACGCTGGGAGCCCAACTTTTTACCTTCAAAACCGAGACAAACTCTTACTGCCATTTGGGTACGCCGGCCATAACTCCCCACAGAGTTTTACGATGAAAAAGTTCTAAAACAAAAGTGGGTAATACAATTGGATGGTTACTCAAGGTTGATGATTGCAAATCAACAACTTTGCGTGGGCTTTATGCCAGAATCTGTGTAGAGTTACCATTGAACAAACAGGTTAAACCCTATGTGTGGATTGGTTCCCACAAACAACAAATTCTATATGAGTGTGAAAGACTTTTATGCCTAAACTGTGGTCACCTTGGCCACTCTACTGGACAATGCACTAATATGAAGCTGTAAACAACAACTTCAACAATAGGAAAGCCAGAGGAAGAAGAAAAAAGGCATTGCAGCTCCATGCACGAGCAACAATCCAAGACCAAGGAGGAGTGGAAGACAGTCACCTTCCACAAAGGGAAGAAAAAGCTCTTGATGAACGAAATTAAAGAATATCCGACGAAGTCAGGTATAAATGTCAATATCTTCGATGCTACTACAGGCAAGTTCCTAACCTCTCAAACTCTTAACTATAAAGCACGTCAAAATCAAACCCAGTTGGGGGATAGTAGACCTGGGGAAAAAACAATCACGACAATCAATCCACAAAAAAATTTCATACCACTTCAAAAAACTAGTTTTCATCTCTGATGGAGCAGGACACGGTTTTGGATGACACCCAAAACCAGACATCCGGTAAATTAAAAGATAATAATTTACTAACTAATAACTTTTCTTGCAAAAATAACTCATTAGGACACGTGTCCATCATTACAACACCCAACCTAAATTACTCCCTCTGTAATACTAAAGAAACAAGCAACCAACCTACTAATAAGCCCCCTAACATACTAAACCACTTTACTAACGACCATAATTATCCCATGCATGCCACAAATGACAAAATCTATCTGTCAAACAAAGAAAAACCCTCACTCCAAATGGCCAATGCTAGTGAACACGTACCCCAAAACCATTCTACTTTCCCCCTTAATAAAACCTACACGTTACCCCTTACAAACAACATGAAAAGTGATTCCACAATCATTTAAGCCAATTCTGTGAATTCCCATGACAACAACAATACATCAAACACCTCTATAAGTTCTTCCTCCTCATTAAAAAATGCCAAGACTTCCCATCTCCAGTAGGATACAAATACTGTCTCAATCAGCCCCAAATAATGGCTAACAAAACACCTACCAACCCACAAATAACCAACACTCCCACAATATTCATTCAACGCCCAATGCCGGAGAACCATCAACCTTTATCCTGGGTGGAGCTAGGTTTAATAGGGAATGCCATCTCCTCCAACATCATGTTGAACAGGAGAGAGACAGTGATTGTACTCCACAACTCTCACTATCTCGCACAGTTAATCTCGGAGGGCATACAGTTGTCAATGAACAACTATATGAACCATATCTGATTGATCAACATCCTCCACCCATTTGCACCAAACTTACCCCTCAATGCAACTCAAACAATGATGGGAGAATGGAATCTGTCACCCCACTTTGTTCCTATCCACAATGCTCATCCACAATTGGATCTACCATTCTTCACTCCAGATATTGCCACAAACATCAACCCAATTTTCATACCATGGGATGCACATGCAACTCAAAATCCAACAACAAATGCCTAGCATGCAACCAGCTCCTCACCAAGGTCCGCCACACCCTCATGCACCAAAAAACTTACCACACCAAGAGGACACGATGGAAGAGGCAATGGAGCCCATCAACTTAATACCAGAATCAATAATGGGATATTCAAATCTCGACGAGATAAAGGTGTTCATCTTCATGGAGAGGCAAGAACAGAGGCAAATTCTCAAACGTTTGATGGCACTTTACAAGTGCACAATGGACATAAGGCCTCCAGCCGATCCAACTGTAGGGAAACATGCCATGATACTAGTTCCCTTTTAGAGAAGGAACCCAGTGCATGCACCTAGGGTTCTGGAGAATGGAGACCTCCACAACTGGAACCTCAACATGAATAGGACTATCTCTTTCATAATTTGGAATGTGCATGGGGAAAATAATGATAACTTCAGGTTGCATTTTAGGGAGATGATCGACACTCAACACCCTTGCATGGTTACACTCTTGGAAACAAGAATGGACAACCATATGCCTCTCCTGAATCCATTTTGATTCTCTGACATGATTGAAATACCGGCTAATGGTCAGTCGGGTGGTATAGTTATTCTCTAGGACCATACTCTTGTTTATGTCCACAGTTTCGTGCGTAGGAATCAAGAGATCAGTGCTACCATTGAGGTAATCCCCACTCACAATACTTGGTTATTTACTTCTATATATGCTAGTACTAAAATTAGCCATAGAAATGAAATGTGGGATAATCTTATCAACATGCATGATAGGTATAAGGGTTTATGGCTTGTCGGGGGAGATTTTAATGATGTCTTAGATTCAAATGAAAAACTAGGGGGTAATATTGTTAACAGTAATCGCACTAAGCACCTATGGGGCTACATCAAAAAATGTGGCCTCATTGATCTTGACTATAAGGGTTGTAAATGCACATGGACCAATCGTAAAAGAAAAAATAATGGGCTTGTTACGGAAGACTGGATAAAAATTTTTCTAATAGTGAATGGATCAGCTTCTTCCCTAATGCTTCAGTCACACACCTACCCAAAACTCACTCTGACCATAACCATGTACTTATTCAACTAGTACCAAAACCAACCACAACATTGCCTAGACCTTTTAGATTAGAAACCTATTGGTGTAGGCACCCTAGTTTTAATAACCTAGTTGGAGAAAATTGAAAAAACTCTAACTATCAAGATTCTTCTAACTCCTTCCTTGATTGTGTTAAAGTATGGAAAAACAAAATTTTTGCCGATATCTTTATGAAGAAAAAAAGAATTCTTGCTAGGCTAAAAGGTATCCAAGAGTCAAAGCATTACCTTAATAGTTCATTCCTTCAAGAATTGAAGTGCTCTTTACAAATCGAATACAATAATTTCCTGAAAATTGAAGATGACTACTGGAAACTTAGAGCTAGAATCTCTTGTGTTCAAGAGGGTGAGGCTAATAAAAAATTTTCCATATCATGGCCTCTAACAACAGAAGGAAGAATAAAATCATGTTCTTTAAAAATAACCAGGGCAGCTGGATCAATGATCCATTGGAAATTCTGAAGTATACTCAAAAATACTTCTTCAATAGATTCACAACATCTCATGATTCAACTAACTGGTTGAGTATCCGCCAAGATCCTCCAAATTTCCATAAAACCGACCTAAGGAACTTGGACAATCCCTTAATACCCTCTAAAGTCACAAATGTTATATTCTCGTTCAAACCTTTTACAGCACCAGGGCTGGATGGTATTCACTCCTTCTTCTATCAAAAATACTGGAAAATAGTGGGGCCATCAGTTATTAGATTTTGCATGCACAGAAACAATTCTCTCCCAATGAATATTAATAATACTTATATATGCCTTATTCCAAAAAATCCAAAATGCTAATAATCTAAATTATTTTAGACCTATAGGCCTTTGCAACACAATATACAAAATAATTACTAAGATTATTGTTAATTGAATAAAACCTGTTACGCCCCACTTGTGAAATTTGTCGTAAGGTAATTGACATCAGTCCAAGTAAGAGATTATTTGGAGATTACAAGGATTATGCTATTTCACAAGTGATTAATAAAGGTGAAAGGGGGCGCAAGTCAAAGAAATTGAATTTTCATCCAAGTTTGGTATGAGATAAAATACAGCTCGAACTAAAATACTCGGTATTTATGGACTAGTACTATACAAGGTACCACATGACCATAATAGTAAGGTATATAAGGTATGCGAAAAGTGAGTAATATTTTAAGTAAGGGAAAATAATTTTCAATTTTGCGTGTAATTGATTAATTACCGGGTAACGAGACATTATCTAGTTAATTAATAAATTAAGCGGATAAATATCCATTTTGGGGCTGCCACTTGGCGTTAATCTAAGCCAAAGTGGCAACAAAAGGCTTGATGAGTCATTAGGCACGAGATGCTTATTTACACGTACAAGTCTTGAATTAAAAAGCTAGGCTAAATCTTAAGAACATTGAAAACCAAGAACTTGAACCAAATCATTCAAGTCTTTGGCTTAAAGCCAAGAATTTTGAAACAGAAGGTATTCTCGTCCAAACTCTTAGCCCAAGGATTTCAATTGAAATTTCAAAAGTTCAACAATTAGGATTAAGTCCTTTTCTGTCTATAATACACAAAACGTTAGAAGCAGTATCATTTCATCCAACACTCAAAATTCATAGCAAAGTTTCGTTCCAATTTCAGAAACAGAAACGTTCCATTTCAAAACCAAAAGCTTAGAAGCAATTTCGTCCATGACTTTATTGGAAGCTTTATCAACTCAAAGGAGATAAACATCTCATTTCAAAGACTAATAGCCTGTTTGGCCAAGCTTCTTTTTGGCCAAAAGTGCTTTTTTTTTTGACCAAAAATTGAGGTGTTTGGCCAAGCTTTTGGAAGGAAAAAAAGTGCTTTTGAGGAGAAGCAGAAGCAGTTTTGGAGAAGCAGAAAAAAGTAGCTTCTCTCCAAAAGCACTTTTTTGAGAAGCACTTTTGAGAAAAATACACTTAGAAACAGTTTTTTTATAGCTTGGCCAAACACTAATTGCTGCTCAGAAGTGCTTTTCAAACTAATTAGCCAAACACAAACTGCTTCTCACCAAAAGTACTTTTGAGAAAAGCACTTTTGAAAAAAAAGCGCTTCTCAAAATAAGCTGATTTTTGCAGCTTGGCCAAACGGGCTATAAAGCTCAAATTGTTACATTCTGTTCAAGTGAAAGGCAGAAGCATTTTCAACGTCCAATCCCCACTCCTCAATTTATTAATTTGGCATTTAAGCCAAACTCGTTCCGCAAGTCCAAAAAAAACGCAGAAGCCTAAATCAAATTTTTGGATTCTAAATTCAATCCACGAAGGTTTCCAGCGGATAATTATACGGAGTTGTTCCTACTCCAGGTATGTTAAGGCTATCCATTCTTTCTTTTGGCATGGTCCAAATTATACTGAAGAAACGAGCAAATACACAGTTTCCATAAATTACCCTATTCATAGAAATAGTAGGTGTGTCTATATTCTTGATTCCCCATGAGAATTATTATTATCTTCTGTTCATGGGTCTCTGAATAATACGCAGTTGGAAAAGTTTATCCGGATGGAATATCAAGATTATTATGTAGTTTTCATGTATTTCAATCATTTATACATGTGCATTGACCCATGACCAGATGGCGTTATATACGCGTATATATGTAAATATATGTATATGGGATATGGAAAAAGGTTGCGGCGTTATATACGCACCACCACCTGATCAGCTGGTATATGATGATGATGTTGCCCACAGTGGCTGAAATATGATTCAAACGGCGTTATATATGCGTGTGTATATATATATATATATATATATATATATATATATATATATATATATATATATATATATATATGTAAAAGGTTATGGCGTTATATACGCACCACCACCTGATCAGCTGGTATACGATGATGATTTCGCCCACAGTGGCCGATATGATATGATGGGATGCCCTCAGAGGCTAATGATATTATGAAACATGTACCTATGCACGAAATGACATTCATACGCATATGCATGACGCTAAAAGTAATTTATAATTTATAGAGTTATCCAGACATACAGGTTGAGTCAATTACTCTATAATTCTTCCATGTCTGTTATGTATTTATTTATGTGCCTTACATGCTCAGTACATTATTCGTACTGACGTCCCTTTTGCCTGGGGACGCTGCGTTTCATGCCCGCAGTTCCAAATAGACGGGTCGAGAGCCCTCCAAGTAGGCTATCAGCTCAGTGGAAGATGTTGGTGCGCTCCATTTGCTTCGGAGTTGCGTGTTTGGTTAGTATGATTTAGACGTGTATTGTTTGGTATGGCGGGACTCTGTGCCGACCTTTATGACATTTATGTACTCTTAGAGGCTTGTAGACATATGTCTTGTACGTGAAAGATTGTACGGCCTTGTCGGCCTATGTTTTGAGTTTATAAAGGATCATGTTGGCCTATTAGGCCCGTATGTCACGTGTATATGATAATGTAACAAGAAAGATACGTTACATTGGTACTCGATTGAGTAAGGTACCGGGTGCCCGTCGCGGCCCATCGGTTTGGGTCGTGACAAAACCCTTTTTAAATGATTTGATTAGCCCCTTTCAAGCAAGCTTTATTAAAGGGAGAAGAACTAGTGATAATGCCATCATAGTACAAGAAATCATCAATCAATTTATAAAAGATAAAAGGGAAAAAGTCCAATATGATTCTGAAACTAGATTTAGAAAAGGCTTTGACCGATTAGAGTGGTCCTTCATCTATCGTACCCTTAAATACTTCAACTTCCCAACATCCATCTCTAAATAAATCATGAACTGCATCTGTACAAGTAATATAGCTATTCTAGTCAATGGCTCTATGACTGAATTCTTCAGCCCAAGCAGAGGTATTATGCAAGGATACCCCATATGTTATATTTTTATTCTTTGGATGAAAATATTTTTCCAGCTTATCTCCCATCAAATAGATATTTGCCAATGGGATCCCATACATCTAAGCACTCGAGATCCTGTCATATCCCACTTATTTTTTACGGATGACCTTACTCTAATGGCTAGGATTAATGAAAAAACTTTCAACTCCGTAAAAAGTAGTCTTGATCTATTTTGCAAATTATCCAGGCAAAATATTAACCTCCCAAAATCCAAGATCATTCTTTCGAAGAATTGTCCCCCTAATCTAGCAAAGGAAGTAGCCAACATCTTCAACATCAAAATAATAAGCAACTCTTTTGGGAAATACCTAGAGTACCCTATCCCCCAGAATCAACCAACTCGCAAAGATTACCAATTTATAATTGATAACATGCAAAGAAAATTAACTTCCTAGAAAGCTAAGTTCCTTAATATTGCTGGAAGAACAACTCTTGCAATCTCTACCCTCAACTCAATTCCAAGTCATGCTATGCATTACACTTACCTCCCAACTAAAACCCCAAAAGAAATTAGACCGTATTCAACGCAATTTTATTTGGGGCACCACCAGTGAATAAAAAAAGATTCATTATGTAAGCTGGTCCAATAATATCAAACCAAAAGATCAAGGGGGGCTAGGATTAAAAACAACCAAAACCAAGAATTTAATTTCTCTAAGCAACCTTGCGTGGAGAACCATGACTAATGCCTCAGCATTTTGGTCAAGATTTCTTATTCACAAATATGCCAACAATAATCCAATAATCAACACCTCCTTCATTTGGAAAAGTGTCCTTAAGGGGTGGTTGATTTGTTCAAAAGGTATCACATGGAAATCCTGTAAAAACTCACACCTTAGTCTTTGGTACTCCAGTTGGATTCCAAACAATCTTGCTTTACGCTTATATATTGAAGGTCCTCTAAGAAAGAAGAATCAACCACGAAGGTTAAAGACATCATTTCTAAAAACCAATGGGATCTTTCTAAAATCTCCTTCCAAATTCCTAAAGATATTAAAACAAATATTAATCAAATTTCTATGCCCTTAAAGGCTGGGAATAATGACACCCCGATATGGAACCTTAACTCTAATGGTTGTTTTACAAGTAAATCGTGCTCAAAATTACTACAAAATACCACTAACCATCAATACGAATTCATGTGAATTTGGAAGCTAAAATGCCCTAATAAAATTAAGTTCTTCATTTGGCAATGCCTCCACAAGAATTCCTTGTCGCCAATATTTACGCCATATTGGCATTAATAAGACAACAACTGTCTTATGTGTCATAATGAAGAAGAGTCCACCACCCACATCTTCATAAGATGCTCCATTGTGCAAATCCTTTGGGATAATCTATGAATCAGGGATCTCACCATATCACACTCTCAACACAGGTTGCTTCATCTTAAAAATTGCAGGACAAATTTTAGATCACCTCCTATTGACCGGAAATAGCTCTTTCCTTTCATAATAGGGGAGATATGGATTGATATTAATAACAACAATTCCAACAACACAACCCATACTCCATCACTCTAAAGAATTCTAAATCACTCCCTAGAATTCCACTTCATGACTTCAAACGTTGCAACCATCCAAACCACCAGAACCATTATTATTAACTAGCATGCCCCCCAAATAGGTTGGGAAAAGCTTAATATAGACGGGGCCTTTGAAAACTTGTAAAGCGTCATAGGTGGTGTATTCAGGGACAACACTGGTAAATGGATAGTAGGATTTCAAAAAATTTGTCATGGCTTATTCCCTCTACATATTGAATTGCAGGCCCTTCATGAAGGGCTACATCTGGCGCACAGGTTCAAACTATTTCTATTGGAAATAGAAATAGACTCAACGGAAGTGATAAACGCTATCAACATCGATCATGTCACACTATCTAACTTAATACACTCTTGCAGGTCATTAATGCACCAGGAGAAGGGCCTTCTACTTCGGCATAATTTTAGGGAAGGAAATGCAATTGCGGATGCTCTAGCAAAGGAAGAAAAAAAATAGTATTTGCAGGAGAGAACAAAATTATTTGCTGCACCGCAGTTTTTTTTAGAACAAATGCTTATCAAGGATATGAGCGGGGTATGCAAACATTTAAAACAACTTCCTATTTCTCTTTGTAATATGCTTAGAACCCTAGAAAACCAAAACATTGCAAGTGATATTAGCTTTTTGCATGCAGTGTTGTCTCCTATTTCCGCATTGAGAAGGTCAAAAATTTTGAACAACTTCTGACAGAACAAGAACTCACTATGGATATAGATCCCACTGACCAGAATTGACAAGAATTGAATAGAGTGTCTACTGAATACACCAGATACCTGAGTATACAAGAGAGATCCTTCGGCAAAAGGCTAACATTCAATGGAGAGATGAAGGGGACTCTTTCTCTAAACATTTCTCTAGTGTCAACAAACATAAGAGAAGGAGAATGTCATGACCCGGATATCCCACCCTCGAGAGTCGTGATGGCGCCTACTCGTGAAAGCTAGGCAAGCCGAGAGTTACAGATTTTATTACTCTTTTTTCCTAAACTTTTAACAATTCAAATTAATAGGCGATCAACAGCAGAATAACAATAATAATAAAAGAAAAGCGGAAGACAAAATTATGATAATATAACTAAATACTAGTAATAAATCCAAAATACAACTCTACCCAGAATTGGTGTCACAATGTCACGAACTGTCTGTGAATACTACAAACAGTGGTTTGTATAGAAAAGTACAAGTCTGTCTCTAAAATAAATAAAAAATAGTATGGAAAGGATAGAAGAGGACGCCAAGGCCTGCGGACGTCTGCAGGACTACCTCGGGTTTCCGCTGGACTGAAGGCAGCAACCTCTCTATGGTCCAAATGCTCCAGCACCGGGATCTGCACACAGTGCAGAGTGTAGCGTCGGCACAACCGACCTATATGCTGGTAAGTGTCGAGCCTAACCTCGGCGAAGTAGTGATGAGGCTAGGACAAGACTACCAAATAAACTTGTGCAGTTAAATCATATACAACAAATAATAACAACATAAACTAGCAGTTAAAGGTGGGAAGGGGGAACATACTGCGGGGAATATCAAGTACTAACAGAATTTCAATAGAGAAGCATAAAGAACACCAAAATTCAATTATAAGCAAGAATAGGAGAAACAGTAACAAGTGCAAGGCATCACCCTTCGTGCTTTTACTCTCGTTCTCAAAATAAGAATCAATAGATTCAGCACGTCATCACTTTTTGTGCTTTTACCTCACATAATCATGGCACAACATTATCCTTCGTGCATTATCACTCATATGATGGCACGACATCACCCTACGTGCTTTTACATTCACAATATCGGCACGACATCACCCTTCGTGCATTAACACTCACTCACAAATATCACGCACGACATCACCCTTCGTGCTTTCCACTCTTACTTAACCAAGCAACAATCACAAGCAATTCGGGCAAGGGAATAAATAAAATCACAATAGAATCCCGACAAGGGAACAATAATATAACAATAATATTCCGGCAAGGGAAACAATATCATAATCGATAACTTCCCAGCAAGGGAGTCAATATCATAAATGTCTTCTCGTTTCCACATTCACCTCACAACAACATTCTCAACTTGAGCCAATGCTCTACAATGTTCAATTACCAAGAATACTTCCATAAGCTTTATTCAACATTAATAATCATCATATTAAGCATGGACAATATGTAACGGAGTCATAACAATCATAGTATAAGACTCACGGGCATGCTTGACATCAACGTATAGGTACTCGTCACCACACCTATACGTCGTACTCAACAATTAACACATAGCAAGTAAGACCACAACTCCTATGTAAGACCACAACTCCTATTCCCTCAAGCTAAGGTTAGACCAAATAATTACCTTAATGCCACGAACACAATCAAGCCTCAACTACATCTTTACCCCAAGATTCCACTTCCAATTTGCTTGTATCTAGTCACAATTTACTTAACGATATCAATAAATGCTAAATAAACCAATTCTAATGCATGAAAATAGGTTTTCTAATGATTTCCCCAAAAAGTCAAAAAATTGACCCCGGGCCCGCTTGGTCAAAACCCGAAGTTCGAACCAAAACCCGATCACCCATTAACCCACGAACTAAAATATATGATTTGTTTTGAAATCGGACCTCAAATCGAGGTCCAAATCCCCAAAATTTGAAAATCCTAAGTTCTACCCAAAATCACCCAATTTCCCACGAAAAACCCTTGATTTTGAAATGGAATTATATAAAAAGATGGATTAGATTGAAAGAAGTGAGTTAGAAATGACTTACTAATGATTTGGAGGAGTATTTGCCCTTGAAAAATCACCCAAAGATGTTTTAGGGTTTGAAAAGTTTTAAAAATGAAGAAGAATCCCGTCTGAAATCCCACTTATCAGGTGCAGATGTCGAATTTGCGACATGGGTTCGCAATTCGGAACCCTGAGAATTTCTGCTAGCTTCGCAAATGCGAAGAAACTGTCGCATTTGTGACCCTGACCAATTTCTGTCAACTTCGCAATTGCGAAGGAGAGGTCACATTTGCGATGAAGGGGGGTTCGCATTTCCCAGCCCTGAGGTCGCAATTGCGATGAGGGCCTGCCAAGGCTTGGTTCGCAATTGCGACACTTTGGTCGCATTTCCCAAGCTTGACCACTTCACAAATGCGAAGCCTGATCTCGCAATTGCGAGATCAGAGGCCTGGCCAAAAATACCAGATACCAGCTGAAATTTCCGAAGTCCAAATACACTCCGTGGCCAATCCAAAACTTACCCGAGCCCTCGGGGCTCCAAACCAAACATGCACGCAAGTCCAAAAACATCATACAGACTTGATCGTGCGATCAAATCATCAAAATAACATCAACAGCTATGAATTAAACCTCAAATTCATGAAATCACTCAAGAACATGGAAATATCTATTTTCTCAACTATAGGTCCGTTTTATAACAAACGAACTCCGATTCTTACCAAATTCCACACACTCAACCAAATTATTATATTAAACTTATACCAGGCTCCGGAACCAAGATATGGGCCCGATACCATCAAGAAATTGCAACAATTCACTTCTAAAAACCTTTATATTTTGCAGCAAACAATTTTCTTTAAAAATTCTTTTCTCGGGCTTGGGACCTCGAAATTCGATTCCGAGCATACGCCCAAGTCCCATATTTTACTACGGACCCTATGAGACTGTCGGTTTACGGGTCCGGGTCCGCTTACCAAGAATGTTGACCAAAATCAACATTAATCAAATTTTAAAGGCCAGTTTCCTTATTTTACTTAGATTTCACATAAAAGCATTCTGGAAATGTGCCCAGACTGCACACGCAAATCGAGGAGAGACAAAAAGAGGTTTTTAAGGCCTCGGAATACAGAATTTACTTTCAAAATGAGTGATGACCTTTTGGGTCATCACATTCTCCACCTCTAAAACAATCGTTCGTCCTCGGACAGACATAAGAAAAGTACCTGAGTCGGAGAAAAAATGGGGATATCGACTCCTTATATCGGACTCGGACTCCCAGGTCGCTGCCTCAACAGGCTGACCCCTCCACTGAACACGAACCAAAGGAAAACTCTTCGATCTCAATCGACGAACCTGCCGGTCTAGAATAGCTACCGGCTCCTCCTCATAGGACAAGTCCTTGTCCAACTGGACAGTGCTGAAGTCTAACACGTGGGATGGATCGCCGCGATACTTCGAATCATGGACACATGAAATACTGGATGCACGGCTGATAAACTCGGCAACAACACAAGTCTGTAAGCCACCTCTCCCACTCGATCAAGAATCTCAAAAGGGCCAATGAATCTAGGGCTTAGCTTGCCCTTCTTTCCAAATCGCATCACGCCCTTCATAGGCGACACCTGAAGCAACACTCGCTCTCCGACCATGGATGCCACATCACGAACCTTACGGTCGGCATAACTCTTTTGCCTGGACTAAGCTGTACGAAGCCTATCCTGAATGATTTTAACCTTGTCCAAGGAATCCTATACTAGATGCGTACCCAACAACTGAGCCTCTCCCGGTTCAACCACCCAACAGGCGACGGACACCGCCTTCCATATAATGCCTCATAGGGAGCCATCTAGATGCTCAACTAATAGCTGTTGTTTTTGGTGAACTCCGCTAAAGGCAAGAACTGATCCCACGAGCCTCCAAAGTTGACAACACAAGCTCGGAGCATATCCTCCAAAATCTGAATAGTATGCTCGGACTGTTAGTCCGTCTGAGGATGAAATGCTATGCTAAACTCGACCTATGTGCCCAACACGCGCTGAACTTCCCTCCAAAAATGCGACGTATACTATGTACCTCGATCAGAAATGATAGACACGGGCCCACCATGAAGACAAATAATCTCCCGGATATAGATCTCTGCTAACCGCTCAAATTAATAAGAAACTGCCACAGGAATGAAATGCGCTGACTTGGTCAGCCTATCTACAATAACCCACACTGCGTCGAACTTCCTCTGAGTCCGTGGGAGTCCAACAACGAAGTCTATACTGATATGCTCCCACTTCCACTCAGGAATCTCAATCCTCTGAAACAAACCACAAGGTCTCTGATGCTCGAACTTTACCTGCTGACAATTCAAACACCGAGCCACATGTGCAACAATATCCTTCTTCATCCTCCTCCACCAGTAATGCTGCCGCGAATCCTAATACATCTTAGCAGTGCCCGGATGAATAAAGTACCGGGAACTATGGGCCTCCTCTAGAATCAACTCTCGAAGTCCATCCATATTAGGCACACAAACTCGACTCTACATCCTCAAAACTTCATCATCTCCTAATGTAACCTGCTTGGCACCACCGTGCCGCACTGTGTCCCCAAGGACACACAAATGAGGATCATTATACTATTGATCTTTGATACGCTCAAATAATGAAGAACGAGCGACTGTACAAGCTAACACACAGCTGGGCTCAGAAACATCCAACCTTATGAACTGATTGGCTAAAGCCTGAACATCCAAAGCAAGCGGTCTCTCACCGACTGGAATATACGCAAGACTGCCCATACTGACTGACTTTCTACTCAAAGCATCGGCCACTACATTGGCCTTCCCCGGATGATATAAGATGGTGATATCATAGTCTTTCGGTAGCTCCAACCACCTTCTCTTCCTCACATTCATCTCCTTCAGCTTGAAAAAGTACGGCTGACTCTTGTGATCCGTGAACACCTCACATGACACGCCATATAAATAGTGCCTCCAAATCTTCTGCGCGTGAACAATGGATGCTAACTCCAAATCATGAACTAGATAATTCTTCTCGTAAATATTCAACTGTCGTGAAGCATAAGCAATGACCTTGCCATCCTACATCAACACCGCACCAAGTCCAATACGAGATGCGTCACAATATACTGTATATGGCCCTAAACCTGTAGGCAATACCGACACTGGCGCCGTAGTCAAAGCTGTCTTGAGCTTCTGAAAGCTCGCCTCACACTCGTCCGACCACCTGAACTGGGCACCCTTTTGGGTCAACCTGGTCATCGGGGCTGCAATAGATGAAAACCCCTCCACGAACCGACGGTAATAGCTCGCCAAACCCAAGAAAGTGGAAGTAGTGCTGAGTTGGCCCAGACCATCCTCAGCTATAGAGATCCGCAGTTTTGTTGGCTTAGAGGGTTATTATCATCGATTTGTTGAGGGGTTTTCATCTATTGCAACACCTATGACCAGGCTGACCCAGGAGGGTGCTCTGTTCCAATGGACGGAAGAGTGTGAGGCGAGCTTTCAGAAGATCAAGACAGCTTTGACTACAGCCCCAGTATTGATATTGCCTACAGGTTCGGGGTCTTATACTGTCTATTGTGATTCCTCGAGGATTGGTCTTGGAGCGGTATTGATGTAGGACGGTAGGGTGATTGCCTACGCGTCCAGATAGTTGAAGGTACATGAGAAGAATTATCCTGTCCATTATCTCGAGTTAGCTCTATTGTTCACGCCTTGAAGATCTGGCTGCATTATTTGTACGATGTGCCTTGTGAGATTTATAGTGATTACCGGAGTTTGCAACTTCTATTCAAGAAGAAGGATCTTAATTTGCACCAGAGGAGGTGGTTAGAGCTGCTGAAGGACTATGATATCACTATTTTGTATCACCCGGTCAAGGCCAATGTGGTGGCCGATGCTTTGAGTCGCCGAGCAGAGAGTTTGGGGAGTTTGGTTTATTTTCCAGCAGCGGAAAGACCTATGGCGATAGATGTTCAGGCCTTAGCCAGTCAGTTTGTGAGATTGGATCTTTCAGAGCCCAGCTGGATCCTTGCTTGTGTGGTTTCTCGATCTTTTTTATTTGATCATATTCGGGAGCATCAATTTTATGACCCTCATTTGCTTGTCCTCAAGGACAAGGTTCTGCATGGCGATGCCAGAGATGTGACTATTGGTCATGACGGGGTATTGAGGATGCAGGGTCGGGATTGTGTACCCAATGTTGATGGGGTTCGAGAGTTGATTCTAGAGGAGGCCCATAGTTCGCGGTATTCCATCCATCCGGGTGCTGCAAATATGTACCAGGATTTTAGACATCACTACTGGTGGAGGTAGATGAAGAAAGATATAGTTGGGTTTGTAGCTTGGTGCCTCAATTGTCAGCATGTGTAGTATGAGCACCAGAGACCGGGTGGGTTGCTTCAGTAGATAGAGATTTCAGAGTGGAAGTGGGAGCGGATCACCATGGACTTCGTAGTTGGGCTCGCACAGACTTTGAGGAAGTTTGATGCCATTTGGGTGATTGTGGATCGGCTGACCAAGTCCACGCATTTCATTCCTGTGTGTACTACCTATTCTTCGGAGTGGTTGGCGGAGATTTATATCCGGGAGATTGTCCGTCTGCATGGTATTCCAGTTTCTATCATTTCAGATAGAGGTACTCAGTTCACATCACGGTTCTGGAGGGTCGTACAACATGAGTTAGGTACTCGGGTGGAGTTGAGTACAACATTTCACCCTCAGACGAACGAACAATCCGAGCGCACTATTCAGATTCTTGAGGATATGCTCCGTGCGTGTGTGATTGAGTTTGGAGGGTCTTGGGATCAGTTCTTGCCATTGGCGGAGTTTGCCTACAACAACAGTTATAAGTCCAGCATTCAGATGGCACCGTGTGAGGCTTTATATGGTAGGTAGTGTAGATCCCCGGTTGGTTGGTTCGAGCCGGGTGAGGCTAGATTATTGGGCACAGACTTGGTACAGGATGCTTTGGAGAAGGTTAAGGTGATTCAGGATAGATTTTCCACAGCCCAGTATAGACAGAAGAGTTATGCAGACCGGAAGGTTCGTGATGTTTCCTACATGGTCGGAGAGTGGGTCTTACTTCAGGTTTCGCCTATGAAGGGCGCTATGAGATTTGGAAAGAAGGGGAAGTTAAGCCCGAGATTTATTGGTCCTTTTTAGATATTGAGACGTGTTGGAGAGGTTGCTTATGAGCTTGCCTTACCTCCCAGCTTGGCAGGAGTTCATCCGGTATTTCATGTCTCGATGCTCCGGAGGTATCGCACGTGTTGGATTTCAGTTCAGTCTAGTTCGGCAAGGATCTATCTTATGTTGAGGAGCCGATGGCAATATTGGACAGGTAGGTTCAAAAGCTGAGGTCAAAGAACATTGCGTCAGTAAAGGTTCAGTGGCGGGATCAGCCAGTCGAGGAGGCGACCTGGAAGACCGAGCAGGATATGCACAACCGTTACCCTCGCCTTTTCACTACATTAGGTATGTCTCTATGCTCGTTTGAGGATGAACGAATGTCTAAGTGTGGGAGGATGTAACGACCCGACCGGTCGTTTTATGAATTTACGCTCTGATCCCCTATTAACTGCATTCCCTGTGTTTGTTTCTGCTATTGTGAGTTGCCGGGAGGATTTATTTGGAGTTTCAGAGAGTTCTGCGACACTTAGTCCCTAAATGAGAGTTTAAGTTTTAGAATTTGGACCATAGTCGGAGCTGTGTGAAGACGGCCTCGGAATGGAATTTTGTTGGTGTCGTTAGCTCTATTGGGTGATTTCGGGTTTAGGAGCGTGTTCGGATTATGTTTTGGAGGTCCGTAGCTTATTTAGGCTTGAAATAGCGAGAGTTGAATTTTTGAAGTCTCCGGTTCGATAGTGAGATTTTGATCTAGGGGTCGAATGGAATTCCGAGAGTAGGAGTACCTCCGTAGTGTTGAATGTGACATATGTGCAAAATTTCAGGTCATTCGCACGAGGTTTGATAGACTTTTTGATCGAAAGCGAAAAATTTAAAGTTTTGGAAATCCTTAGGCTTGGATTGGAGAGCGATTGGTGGTTTTATCGTTTCTTGATGCAATTCGAAGATTGGAATAAGTTCGTATGATGTTTTAGGATTGGTTGGCAGGTTTGGTTGAGGTCCCGGGGGCCTCGGGTGAGTTTCAGGTTCTTAACGGAAGTAGGATTGGACTTAGGAGAAATCTGAAGGTTGCTGAAGTGCTGTCATAACCGCACCTGCGGTTAGGGGACCGCAGGTGCGTGATCGCAAAAGCGATTGAGGAGCCGCAAATGCGGCTATGTGCTTGGAAGCCAGTTTCTGCAGGTGCGTAGTTTGAGCGCACCTACGAGACCGTAGGTGCGATAGAAGAAGCGCAGGTGCAACCTGGGGAAATTAATGAAATCTCGCAGATGTGCACCTGGGACTGCAGGTGTGAGGAAATGTCCGCAGGTGCGGAAACCCTGGGCCAGAACCTATATAAAGGTTCAGTCGCGATTTTGCCCATTTTCTTCACCATTTTCATCCGGATTTTTGAGCTTTGGGAGGTTTTTGAGAGAGGATTCAAGAGAGCTTCGAGAAGGCAAGATTTTTGGAACCCAAACTCATTATTATTGTATTTTCTAGTGATTCGGGCAAGGAATATAGGGGAAATAAGGGTTAAATTTGGGGGTTTAGGGTTTGAAATTGGAGACTTGGAATTGGAGATTTGAGGGATTGTTTGTGGTCTGATTCTCGTGTTTTCGGTATGTATGAACTCGTGAGAGTGTGAGGATTCTGAATTTGTAAATTTTACCCGATTCCGAGACGTGGACCCGGGGGACTTTTTGGGCGATTTTCCTAATTTTGCGTACTAGCTCGAATAAATTAGTTGAATTAGTTACTTTAAGTTATATTTACATTATTCAATTACTTTGAATAGATTTGGGCCATGTGGAGTCGGATACTCGTGGCAAGAACGTGGTATTGAGTTGATTGAGCGGGTTCGAGGTAAGTGGCCTGTCTAACCTTACGTGGGGGAAACTCCCCTTAGGATTTGGTATTGTTGATATATGAAATGCCTTGTACGTGAGGTGACGAGTGCGTACATGTGATCATTGTTGAAAATCCTATTTTCATTAAGAACTATAACGGGGTTTTCTTTCCTGTTTATGCTACCTGCAATTTAGTCCTACTGTTAGCTTAGGGGAGCATGTCTAATTGACTCAATTGCCTTACTTGCTCAAACTTCTTTTTTTGAGTTATGTGCAGCATGCTAGGTTAGAGATACCTGTTTACCTTGGTATGTAATTTGGTCTGAATTGAATATTCTTTGTGTTGCTGCTGTGTGTTTATTTTGGGACTACGGGACGGTATTCCGGGAGATCCCCCTGCATGTTTACTTTGGGATTACGGATTTGTATTCCGGGAGATCCCCCTGCACTTTTATATTGGAACTAAGGGACTGCACCCGGTAGATTCCCCCAGTACTGGGCATTTATATTTGGGACTACGAATCGGGATTCCGGTAGATCCCCACGCACTATGAGTTGGACTACGGGACGGTATCCCGGGAGATCCACTGGATATTTATATTTGGGACTACAGGACGGTATCCTGAGAGATCCCCCGGTTGTTATTTCTGTGTTGAGCTGCATTTTCCTTCTGTGATTATTTTCCTCTGTTGCAATTGTGTTACTCTTATTACCCTATATTACGTTAATATTGTTTCTTTCCTTATACATCATTATACATGACCGAGGGCCCTGACCCTCCTCGTCACTACTCGACCGAGGTTAGGCATGGCACTTACTGGGTACCGCTGTGGTGTACTCATGCCCTTTCCTGCACATGTTCTTCATATGCAGATCCAGGTACTTCGACTCATGCATACTACCTTTGAGTTGAGGCGATTCTCTAGAGACTTCGAGGTATATCTGCCGCGTCCACAGACCGAGGAGTCCCTTTCCATTTTATCTTGTAGTGATATCCCTTCTATCTTTTCTATTGAAGTAGACATTCCGGAGTTAGAGAATTTTTATTGTATTCATAGTTTGTGATTCACGGGTTTCCGGGTTTTGGGAAGTTGTTCAGTTTGAGAGTTATATTTGTATATGCCGAGCGGCATCTTAAACTTTCATTATGTTATTCCGCATTGTTCATTTATTTTATATATTGTTTTTCCCTTTTTCCGCAATTGTTAGGCTTACCTAGTCGTAGAGACTAGGCGCCGGTACGATAGTTCACGGAGGACGAACTGGGGTCGTGACAATATGAAATGGTGTCTGGTTAGAAGATAAATACTGAGAAAAGTTGTTTTCTCACAGTCCCTCATACTGACAGAAAGATCAAGAAGAACATAAAAATATCATTGGTTTCAAACACCAGAACTTTCCCTTCACATACTTAGGAATGCCTATTTATGTTGGGAGAAAAAAGATTTGTTATTTTGCGGATATAACTACTAATATTCTGAAGAAAGAATCTACTGTCTAACGGAGGAAAGGCTATTATTATTCAAAAAATCCTTCAATCTCAAACTATGCACCTACTGGCAGCCATTGCACCTCCAAAAGCAGTTTTGAAACAGATAGAAAAATATTTGGCAGATTTCTTTTAGGGATACAGTAATGGAAAAAAGAAATATCACTGGGTGTTGGAAGAACCTCTGTTATCCTAAAGATGAAGGAAGACATGGCTTTCAAAGCCTGAATGATATCACAACATCCTTTGCCATGAAAAGGTGGTGGCGGCTCAGAACTCATGATAACCTGTGGTCAAAGTTCATGAAGGCAAAATACTGCAAGAGAACTAATATTGTAGCAAGGAAATGGTCTTCAGGTCAATTGTAAAGCCGGAAGGAGATGATGGAGATCAAGAAGTGGACTGAACCTCATATGATCTGGAAAATCAATAATGGGGAATCTATGTTTTGGTAGGACAATTGGACTGGCATTGGTCCGCTTTCCATAATTATGCT
>NW_017673101.1:0-6799 GCF_001879085.1 Nicotiana attenuata | reverse complement strand
GCTACAAGGGTGTGGACCTTCTATGCTAACTATTTTGGAGTCAGGTATAATGCTTGTCATCTTAAGAATCTCATGTGGAGCTGGTGGAGTCAGAATACTAACAATAATATGCTTAACCTTGCTCAAAAGCTTATCCCCTCTCTGGTTTGCTGGGAACTATGGAAAAGAAGGTGTGCTGGCCATGTGAATGTTTCATTGAGAAAAGTCATTCATGAAATATTTCTAAACCTGAAGATTGCTATTAGAAATGATAACCAGCACTTGCCTCTGAACTCGAATTGGAATCAATTCTCTGCGATAGTGGAAAGGTTCATGCCTAGACTGACCAGTATACCAGTCTATTGGTTAAAATCTCCTTCAACTAGATACAAATTGAATACTGATGGAAGTTCTATGATCACCAATAGCAAGGCTGGAGCAGGAGGAGTAGTTACAGATTAGAGTGGCTTTCTCTGTCTCCATGATCTTTTTCTCTAATAAGATGGCTGAGATTCAAGCAGCAGACTTTTGAGTACAATGGTGCATGGATAATAATTTCAACAACATCATATGAGAATTGGATTCTAAGATAGTGGTTGACATGACCAAAGGGTCTAGTAAACCTTCCTGGAAGTTGCATTACTGGATAACTAGTATTCAGGACAAGATGGTGCATCTTAATGCTAAAGATTCTCACTGCTTCAGGGAAGCTAACATGACTGCGGATGCCTTGGCAAAATTTGGTACTATTGAAGATTCCTCCAGAATCTTCAAAAATACTAATGAAATCCTTGATCTGCTAGAGGAAGTTATATTATGGATAGGACCGGTTTACCAAATTTTAGAATCGGATCCATAAAAAGGGTATAGGTTAAGGTATTTAAATATTTAAGGATTCTCCGGGAAAAGAGAATCCTTATTTGATGAGGGTATCTTTTTTTGAGATCTAATTTGTTTGAAGGGCAACCCCCTATTTGTTCACACCCCCACCCTTGTATGCCTTTTTTGATTGTATTATCGGAGGTAAGGTTTTTGGTCCCCCTCCTATGTAATCTTGTTCAATAATAATACAAGGTAGGGATTTGAAATAAAAAAAATATCTCCGAAATTCTTCACATTTTATATATTGAACTGTAAACAAGTGCGGAAATTCAATTACAACCTCTACCCAAGACTGGAGTCACTAACTCACGAACGTCTATAGAATACTAAAAATAGAGTCTGAATAAAATACAATACTGTTTGTTCCGGTACAAGGACAACAAACGAAATAAGGATAGAAGAGACTCCGGGCCATGCGGACGTCACCAAGGCTACCTCGGGATCTCTTGACTGAAGTCAGCTCCCAAATGCTCCTACGGTTGTCCAAAAGCTGATGCTATATATATATATATATATATATATATACACACACTAGTTTCTCGGCACGTGCGTTGCACGTGTGTATCGAGTTCATTAATGCACGCTATTGCAAACTAACATTAAAATTATGAAAATAAAGTTTTAAGCAAGTATAAGTATACATGAAAGAATATAATATAAATTTTAGTGAATGATCATTGAGGATAGTCTTCAATTGGTCTATTCATCTGAACCTACAAAGATGAACAATCAAAGTGTAATTACATACATGTGATTTGAATACTTATTTATGAATTTGAGGTTAATAACTTATAACTAAGTGTATCTCACCTAATACTTCCTTGTAGACGATATTCCTCGTGTATGTTCCTTCCATCCATTTTGGTTGTTCTGTCATAACCAGCACTCTTGTTGTTGACATTGATATCCCTCTTGAAAGTGCAACGTAAAGTTGTCCATGTGAGAAAACATGTTGTGGTAGATACAATCCAACATTTGGTATTGTTTGACCTTGTGCTTTATTTATTGTCATGGCAAAACATAAGCGCACAGGGAATTGTTTTGTAACGACCCGACCCGTCGTATCAGGTATTACCCCCCTGTTTTCCTCATTTATTGCTTCTTCATGTTTCATTATCAGCAACGAGTGAGTTAGAGTTGAATTGAATTGGTTTGGATAGGAAATGAGACACTTAGTCTCTTTAAGGAAGGCTTAAATTGGGAAAGTCAACCGGACGTTGACTTATGAGTTCGAAGGTTCGGATGTGATTTCCGATGATCCGGTTAGCTTCGGGAGATGATTTGTGACTTGGGAGCGTGATCTAAATTGGTTTTGGAGGTCCGGTGTAGAATTAGGCTTGAATTGGCGAAGTTAGTATTTTGGCGAATTCCGGTGGATGGGTGAGAATTTGATCCGGGGGTCGGAATGGAATTCCGAGAGTTGCTATAGCTTCGTTAAGTGATTTTGGATATGTGTGCAAATTTTCAGGTCATTCGGACATCGTTTGGTCGGGGTTTTGATCGAAAGTGCATTTCGGAAATTCTTAAAGAACTTAGGCTTGAATCCGATGTGAATTGATGATTTTAGTGTTGTTAGGTGTGTTTTGATGATTGGAGCAAGTTCGTATGATGTTTTAAGACATGTTGGTGCTTTTGGTTGAGGTCCCGGGGGCCTCGGGGTAATTTCGGATGGCTATCGGGATGAAATTCAAGTTGAGGAAATGGCAGATTTTGCTGGTATCTGGTATGTTCGCTTCTGCGGAAATGGACCGCATAAGCGGTTCCGTAGAAGCGTAATCTTGGTCGCAAAAGCGGTCTGGAGTGGAGTTGGGCAGTTTCGTAGAAGCGGAACACTTTTCGCTTAAGCGAGTCCACAGAAGCGGACAGGCGGTCGCAGAAGCGGGTTTGGCCAGGAGGTGAGCTTCCGCAGAAGCGGAAATTTGTGTCGCAGAAGCGGCCCTCGAGTTTTAATGAAATTCCGCATAAGCGGACAAAAATCGCAGAAGCGGTTGCGCGGAAGCGGGCGTGGGGACCGCAGAAGCGAAAACCCCTGAAGCCAGTAGGAGTTTTATATTCATTTTTGTTCCGCGAGGGTTATGTTATTTCCACCATTTTTAAGCGAGCTTGGGAGCTATTGGACGGAATTGAAGGGGGATTTCAACTAGGTGTGATTGGAGGTAAGTCCCTTGGCCTAAATACATGGAACTTTGATAGATTTAACATGGAAATTGGTTGAAATTCTTCAAAAAGGGGTAAAGCTAGGGCTTGAGTTTTTGATATTTTAAACTGGGATTTGATAGGTCAATTGAGCTCGGCTTTGGGAGTTCTTGGTATGTATGAACTCGTGGCGAGACGAGAAATCTGGTAATGTGAGTTTTGTAATTTTTCGAGAAGCGAGCCCGGGGCTCGGGTTTTGCTAGTTTCGAGATTCTTGCTAATTTTCGATTGTTTTCGATTTGGTATTGTTCCCTTAGCATATTGTGATGTATTCGCTCTGGTTTTGGTTAGATTCGACGCGCGTGGAGGCCGATTGAGGGGCAAAGGCGTCGCTAGCTAGGGATTTCACCGGTCCGAGGTGAGTAATACTTGTAAATGATATCCTGAGGGTTTGAAACCCCGGATTTGCACATCATAGTGCTGTATTGTGGTGACTTGCACGCCAGGTATGAGCGTGGGGTAGAGCACCGTTGGGGATTGTGACTTAGTCCGTCCCGGTTGTTGGTTTTATTGCGTAATTGACTGAAACTACTTGTTATCATCATTATTTGGTTTGATTGCTATATTTGGGCTTCGTGCCAATTGTTTGAATCCTTCAGGGATTGATATCACTGTTTTTTTGCATTACTTTGCATATTTATTTATCACAGTCCAAGGTTTAAAATACTGTTTCGCAAACTCAGCTATCCTTCTAAGATTTGAAAACCTAAATTATATTTTACTGACGTTTTGAGTTGAGACTGTTATTTACTGTTGCCCAAGGGGCTATGTGCATTTCTGGATTGAGGATGGATCGGGCTGCGCACCGCAGCGGTGTGATATTGATATTGCGCTTGGGCTGTAGGAGCCCCTCCGGAGTCTGAACCCCCACAATGAGCGCGGGTACCCAAATGGATCGGGCTGCGCGCCGCAGCGGTCATATGCATTGCATTGCATTCATGCATTGGTTCCTGTTTGTACTATGTGTCATGACATTTAGCACTCTCATATCATTGGCATCCATGCTATTGCTTGTACTTTTTACCAGACGCCCTGGTGTTAACTGTTTGTGGAGTGCTGTGCCCGAGGGGATGACTTATGTGCGGACTTGCATTATCTGAATACGCATTCATTTGCTTGACTGTTGGAAAAGGATATTTTCAAAAGAGGTTTTTAAACTGAGTCAGATATTTTCTAAAGGATTTTTCACGGTTTTTACTGTTTTCTCAAGGGGTTGTACTGTCCTATATAGCATGATGGAGTGCTCTTACGTGATTTCTTGCCTCTCAGTTATTATTTACTCTTATTACCACTGAGTTGGAAGTACTCACTTTACTCCCTGCACCTCGCGTGCAGTTGCAGGTATTGTTCACCCGGTAGCCGGTTATTAGCTGATTAAAGGTATGGCTATTGTAGCTGAGTAAGGTGACCGCCAGCGTTCACGGCACCGGATGTTGTCTTTTGATTTCCAAGATTTTTCCTTATATATTATTATTGGCCCTGTAGTTGTGTTCAGGTTTCTTTAGATGCTCGTGACTTGTGACACCCCGGTCGGGTTGTGTTGGGTTGTACATACTGGTTATTATTGTCATTAAGCTATATTTATCTATACATTTATGTTTAATAATTGTTAAAGAAACGGATTGGGTTAATTAGCTGGCCTTGTCTTCACGAGAGGCGCCATCACGACCGGGTATGGAAATTGGGTCGTGACAATAATTAGTAGCCTCTTATTATTTTTGTGGTCCCTGCTATACCTAGTAATAACATGGACAAACTTGGGTAAAAAGTAGTTTGGGAGAAAAGTTACCTTTTTGAGTTGGAGTAGGATTCTATTTATGGAATCCTACTCCACACGTTTTTTAGCCTAATTTTAGGGCTTAATTTCGTGTATAAAAAGGAGACAGGTTTCTCCTGTTAACTACCCTAGAGTTATATTGTTCTTGCCCACCCAAAAGCAAAAGTGTTCAAGGTTTTACTAGGCATATAGCAGAAGACTACAGCCCTGGATTCTTGCCGCTTGGAGAATTTGTGCAACTATTTCAAGAGGTTAGTGTTCCTGATCTCGTTATTAGTGCGTTGACTAGTTTACATGTAATTGATGCCTGATTGTATGATTGCTTCCACTGCACATGTTCTAACAATTGGTATCAGACGCCGTCTTACATCTAACTAGATAATGTATTACAGCATACATAGAAAAAAATTAAAACGTGTTATTCATTGATACATGTTTCGGATAATTATTCTATGTTAAAAACATGAATGTTTTGTATGATATTCTGTAATTTTGGATTAATATACAGAATTTTTGGATTAATCCTGTCAAAACACATTTTCTGAAATCACGTCTTGTATCGCCGCGGTCCAGGCATAACCGCGGTAGGACCGCGGCAGAACACTACCTCTGATTCTGAAGGTCGCTCTAGCCGCGGTCCTAGCGTAACCGCGGTAGGACCGCGGCAGTACATGCAACCTTCAGACCCTAAATTGCAGAATACGCGATCTTAGGCCCTAAACCCTAAATTAAACGGGTTCTACAGTAATATAATGAATTTATATGTTGACATAGGTCTTCTTCCACATCGGATAAATTCATTATAGATAATTACTGTATTTTTCTTTAGCCTCTAGTTATTTCATTACTTGTATTAACTCTCCAACTGAGTTACATGTTGATTGAATGAAACTAGAGTTTTATAAAAGTGATATTTACCTATCTTAAATTAACAGTTTACTCTCCATCTGAGTTGGTCCTGTTTAAATTTATGGGGTTAATATCTGACATCACTCATATATTTTGCATGAATAGTTAAGTTTCCCTAACGAATCTAACTGTTCAATGAGCATGGTTATATGTGTAATGTGAAATTTTGAATTTAATCATTCTTAATACATAACTAATGATCTATTTAATGTGAATATCTCCCAGATTAACCATGTCTTCATTCAACCCACTTACCTCAATTTTGAACCAAAACAAGTTAGAAGGACCTAATTATGTTGACTGGAAAAGGAACCTTGATATTGTCCTAACTGCTGAAGGTTACAAATTTATAATCATTGAGGAATGCCCAGAAAAACCTGAAAATGCTACGGATGATCAGGTTAAGGCCTATGACAAATGGGTTAAGGCTGATGAGATGGCGCGATGTTACATTCTTGCCTCTATGGCGAATGTTTTGCAACATCAGCATCAGTCTATGGGGTCTGCTTACGATATGCTCGAAAGTCTCAAAGAGATGTTCGGTGAGCTAAATCGTGCAGCTAAGCAGACAACCATGAAAGCCCTTTTGAACACAAAGATGGCTGAAGGATCATCGGTCAGGGACCATGTTCTGAAGATGATGAGTCTTCTAAATGAACTGGAGGTCCTTGGAGCTGTGATTGATAAGGAGTCTCAAGTTGAGATGGTCCTGCAGACTCTGCCTGACAGTTTTCAACAGTTTCGCTTGAACTATAATATGAACAAAATGGATTTGTCACTAGCGAAATTGTTGAATGAGCTGCAAGCGGCAGAATCTATTATCAAACAACAGGCTTCAGTTGTGGCACTAAATGTTGAGAAACCTTCAATTTCTAAGTCGAATGGCAATAGAAAAAGAGAAGGCTCAAAAAGGTTCTGGCACCTAGTGGCGCGGCTGGTGTGAACAAGCCCAAAGGCAAGTGCTATCATTGCAAGCAACCCGGGCATCACAAGAAGCAATGCCCCGCCTATCTGGCAAAGTTGAATAGCAAGGTAATTCAATTTAAATGTCGTTGA
>NW_017673100.1:146152-151256 GCF_001879085.1 Nicotiana attenuata | reverse complement strand
TTGAATCAATGGTAGAAACCTCTGCACTGACATCCATCACGAATGCCCCATTAAGAAAAGCAATCCTTCTCAGCCGTCCGCTGTATCTTTTGAAATATATACCACTCTGCAAGAACATAATCCAATGCACCTTGCCGCTCAACCGTGGCATTTCCGGCCTAGCCCGTAGCACAATAGTCTAGAATAACCCAACACTGAGACAACCAGCCTACAATCCAATATCATATCCAAAATTTGGCATACCAAGCAAAGAAAGATCCACTCGGACCTCTAATTCCCAATAACCGCTAGACGGTGCCGATACACACGATTTACAACAACTGCATAGCCTGAACACGAGAACTCCTAGTCTCCAACTCCATATAGCACACAAATCACTCTACCTGATCCCAAATTGCGCCGTACGAATACATATCACACCTCAAGTACCCAATCATCCCACGATAGGTATTCTAAAGTTTCCCTGTGCCATCAAACAAACTCAGATATCAACAGTCGATCCCAAATGCCGCAACACTACCGAAGTATTATCAGTTTACATCACATTGCCCTTTTACTGGAACATATACCCCCGTCGAATCACTATGGTTGGCAATACCATTTTCCTTAATCATTTGAAGATCGATTCTTTAATCACCAGCAGCTGCCCGTGCTGCTTAAGAATTTAATGACTTTCCATTATGAACAGAACCGTAACCTTACACACACAAATCCCAATCCTCCACCACATATCGCATATACTATACCACACTAGTATAACATGAGAACTCCATCTCCCTTCCTAACCACAAACCTCTACGCACTCCACTAGTCAAGAACTCTCCATCAATCCCATCTCGAGGACACATCATTTCTCATTCCATGCTTCGCATGCCCAAAGAAAATATATACATCTCCGAACCACAGTAAAACTCAGCGGGAACACTTTTGCCAAATTCCATTTGTACAATCTAAACTGACAGGACTGAATCCTTCTATCCAAACCAAGCTAAGCAAGCTGTCCGAACTCAAAAGCTCTGCCGCACAATACCCGTAAGGGCTCATTACCTCGAACACATACAAAGAATTAATCATATCCTTACCATACCGATTCGATCTATTATCAAGCTATTCCATCTATCTAATTTTTCCTTCCTGATTCATCATCAACTTGGTATTCCCTCTTGCTGTCGCACCAAAATGCCTCAAACCAGGCTTACCACACGAGACTCGCACATAAGACCACACTGTCTAAGACACATTGGCCGTTGAATACCCTCTCAAACGTTTCCCAGAAATACCATATTCCAGAATACTTTACTTTGAAGAACTTCCCGCGAATCTGAATTCGTTGCTTTTATTTTCCAGATACTGTTACATAGAGTCCCATAATCAACATAAAATACCTCAAGTCTTGATCTTTCCGATGAAAACACAGTCTCTCCCCACATACACGACCTTAAAACACTTGATTGTTACATGTAGAATCTTGAACACAATAAAACCATTCTCGAAAGTCATTTACTTCCTATTCGCACTGCAATTTACCTACCTTAACGTACAGAACCACTCGTGCCTTATTAGCACTCCGACACCGCAGGATATGATCTCATACCAATACAAACAATTATCTCCCTTCTCTATACACTGAGCATTCTTTATCAATAACAGCTCAAGACATCCTATTATTTTTCTCACATCTATGAAGCACCATATAACCTTTGTCAAAATTTTGCTTCACTCGTGCCATCCTCGGCTCAATTTCTGCAACCAGGACTGATCCGCCAGCATACCTCGAAACAGAACCAACATAGCACATAACTGTGCAATCAGCTAATCAATAGCAACGTCCCCAACTTGGCTCGAAGCCATATATCAAGACACACTTAACAACTCATAACACTTTTACTCTAATGATGCCACAATGTCATAGTGAGATTAAACTCAAATCATCTACAAGTTTGTGAAAACACAGATCATCTAGTACTGAAATCCTCTACAACCCTCGCATTTATCCCTACATCAACTGAGTCCACTCTCTTAAGCGACCCGAATTTTTAAATTTCAACACATACCCTTCAATTACACATGAGATCTTCTAACATACACGCAAGGACCATACCACTGAAGAACACTTCGCAGGAGATGACCCCTGCTTTGCCTCAATTTAGTACTTCAGCATACCTTTCACCATCATATACGTTACTCAGTCATTAGTCTTCCTGAGTCTGAACTCATACCACCGCATGCAATGCACTTCACTTCCCAACTAGGAGGTACGACAATGTTCTTCACGCGCCCATAATTCGGGCTACACATCAAATCACAATAGGAATCGAACACTTAACAGTTCATCTATTATTCAGCAGAGTTCTTCATCACTACCAAGTCATATAGGTACATCTCGCAGTACTAACATACTCATCCCATGGATGTCCAACCGCCATTCCGGCTAATAGGGACAATACCGAACATATAAGTTCAAAACACTTGCTCACACAATCAGCACCTCGGTGCTCAAGCCATAGGCAATGATCCGGCCTCAAGTCCTCCAGACTAGCCCAACATACTCACGAAGATACATCTCGCCCCTCGATCGGGGAATCACAAACCGTCAAGGCACATATAATACTGAGCACTCACGTGCGCATACAGACGTGTGGAAGGAATTTCAGTAGTTATATCTCAAGCTGAATCAAGTACGCACGATAAGAATTCAAAGAATGGGATGTTTTCCTAAAGGTTCTGCAGCCTCTCGAGGATAAATACAGTCGTCTCCATACCGATCCGCGAGACTCTACTAAACCTGCTCATGACTCGTGAGACCTAGTAACCTAGGCTCTGATACCAACTTGTCACGACCCTAATCCCGGTCGTGATGGCGCCCAACACTGATGCTAGGCAAGCCCGACCAATTAAATACTCTTAACCCAAATGCGTATTCCGTTAACAAATAATACGATTAAAATAGCAAATGTCAAGGTTCCAATCCGAATCTAAATAAAAATAGTACGAAAAATAATAACGAATATTCCAAACATTCCCCAATAGATCTGGAGTCACGAGTCTAGAGCCTCTAGATGTAATACAGTAATATATATCCATAGTGATAAATAAGTCTAGAATATGAAAAAAAATAAATGAAATAAAGGGGAGGAGTCGGGTCCTGCGGACGTCAGGCAGCTACCTCGACAACTCCTGAAGATAAAATCCAAGAAGACAGCAAACAGCTCCACTAAGTCTCTGGAGCACCTGAATCTGCACACATGGTGCAGCGAGTAAAGTGAGTACTACCAACTTAGTGAGTAATAAACATATATAATGGCTGAAAGTATGAAATTCCGAAATATTACAATATAAAGCTATAATCAGCGATTCAGCACATAAAATGGTGGAACAACAACAATACCAGGACAAGTAAGATAAATAGGTATAAATGCATGAATGCAATGCAATGCACATGACCGCTGTGGCACGCAACCCGATCCATTTGGGTACCCGCGCTCACTGTGGGGGTTCAGACTCCGGAGGGGCTCCTACAGCCCAAGCGCAATATCATCGTAGCATTCGCTGCGGCGTGCAGCCCGATCCACACTAAGTCCAGATATATATATGCATGCAAGCCACTCGGGCACAGTCAAATTATTCATTTTAGTTTCAATTATTAGGAATTATAGAGCTAAATGTTTAAACCTTTATTTATGTACTAGTCATTTCGAGGCAGTGTCTAACTCAGGACTGATATCATGAAATATGCTAAGCATCATGGAAACAGTGATAAGGATCCCTGAAGGATGCACATGATAGGCACAAAGCCCCAAACAATTCATAAAATCCAAGTAGGATGATTACCAAACAATTTCTAGTCAAGAACACAGTACGTACATCAATCGGAACGGACTAGGTCACAATTCCCAGTCACAATCGACCCCGCACTCGTCATAGAGTACGTGTCTCGCCTCAATATAGCGTCACAATGTGATATACCGGGGTTTCAAACCCTCAGGTCATCATCTACATCTATTACTCACCTCAAGCCGGCCACAAGTCTAGCTCGCTATGCCTTTGCCTTTCGAATCAACCTCTTCGCACGCCGAATCTGATTAAAACCACAACGAATACATTACAATAGGCTAAAGAAACATAACCCAATCGAAAAGACTCGAAAAATACCAAAATTCACTAAGTTGGCAAAACCCGAGCCCCGGGCCTACTTCTCGAAAAATTACGAAATTTATGTCACTGGATTCCTCGTCTCGCCACGAGTCTAGACATACCAATTTTACCAAAATCGGAGTTCAAATGCCCTTTCAAAATCCATTTTTACATCACAGCTTTCCAAGCCCTAGCTTGACCCGTTTTTGATGAATTTTCCACAATTTACATGTAATTTCTACCATAAACTCGAATAATTAGGCCAAGAGACTTACCTCCAATTGATTCTCAGTCAAAACCCTCGAAAATCCTCGCCCAAAGCTCTCCAAGTCGCTTAAAAATGGTGGAAACTACCTCTTGTTTGCGGATGAAAGAAATCCTTTAAACCTTTCTGCCAACAGCGATTTTCGCTTATGCGGTCCCGCTTCCGCTTGTGCGGGACCGCTTCTGCGGCCAAAAATCCGCTTATGCGGTCTTCACTTAAAAACCCGGACTTTGCTTATGCGACTCGAACTCCGCTTCTGCGGTTCCCTCAAAACCGCTTCTGCGGTACAATGTCCGCTTATGCGGACCCGCTGAAGCGACCAACTTCCGCTTATGCGGAACTACCCTAACCCACACCTGGATGCTTCTGCGATCGCTCACCCGCTTCTGCGAACCGCTTCTGCGGTCCATTTCCGCAGAAGCGAAAATACTAGTGACAGCAACAACAGACCTGAAGCAAACTTCAAAACTCTCGTTCAACCACCCGAATTCACCCCGAGGCCCCCCGGTACCTCAACCAAAAACACCAATACATCCTAAAACCTCATTCAAACTTGTTCTCATCCTCAAAACACATCAAACAACTCTAAAACCATCAAATCACATCGAATTCAAGCCTAAGTTTCTTAAAAACTTCCGAATTACGCATTCGATCAGAAACCCGACCAAAACACCTCCGAATGACCTGAAATTTTGCACACATATC